>NW_024387188.1:0-157748 GCF_900408965.1 Simochromis diagramma | reverse complement strand
AGGAAGAAAGGCTGGTTCTGATGTGACAGCTGATAGAAGCAATAGGATGAATTCTGAGTGTACAGGGCTATTCTCTCTGTTCAGTTCAATTCAATTCAATTCAATTCAATCCAATTGTGCTTTATTGATATAGCACCATTATGTACCAATATTGTAAGGTAAGACCCTATATAATAGAGAGAAAACCCCAACAATTAGATGACCCCCTGTGAGCAAGCACTTGGTGATAGTGGGAAGGAAAAACTCCCTTTAAACGGAGTAGAACTGGGCTCAGAGATGGACAGCCATCTGCCATGACTGGTTGGCGGTAAGGGGAAGAAGATTTAGCCAACTTTCAGGCTCCTCTTCTGTGGAACCAGTTCCCAGTTTGCATTTGGGAGACAGACACATTCTCTTCTTCTGAGATTAGGCTTAAAATGTTCCTATTTCAACAAATTGGGGCTGGTTTGGGTGAACCTGAACCCTCTCTTAGTTAATCTGCAATAGCTCCGGACTGCTGGGGGCTTCTCATGATCCACTGATTGTTTCTTCTTCACTCACTTCTGTTTCACCCATGCTGTATTTCATCGTTAATTTTAAACTCTGGCTGTCTCCCATGTGTGTCTTTTGTGCTATCCTCTCTCTGCTCTCTTCACGGCAGATGGCTACCCCTCCCTGGTTTTGCTGGAGGTTTCTTTTTGCAAGGGAGTTTTTCCTTTCCACTGTCACCCAGGACTTGCTGCTAGGGGGGTTTCTGATTATTCGAGTTTTCTATTTATTATTGTAGTCTACTTGCAATATAAAGCTCCTTGAGATATAGTGATTTGTTTTCTATATAAATGAGACTGAAATGAATTGAAAGCGGTGTAATATAAATCTATTTAAAGTTCATTAAAACAGTAAAGGAGATGAAATCCATGTGTTTTTGTGAACCAGCCCTCAGTTCACCTGTCAAAAAGACTGCATACATGCTTGTATATGTTGTATGAGTACACAGTGGAAATAGACAGGCCATTTAAGGACGGGGCTTCCTGCTCACAGTCTCCCACAGCTGCACTGTATTAAACCTAATCACATGCAGTGTGCATGTTGCAACACTGATGTCATCTGTAATCACTCAGTAATGTATCAGTAATAGGATCACTCGACTTTCCCACTGTTTATTTTTTTTTTAATGTTTGTTTGTTTGTTTGTTAAATTAGCACAGGGAGACTATCACACTGCAGCTGGGTACACTATGTTCCAAACTGAAGTTCTTGCAAGCTAGCTGCTGGAATCACCGGGACTACGTTATTTTTTGCTTCTCTGTAGCTTGAGAGGGTAGCCCTGCTGAAAATGCTGCGGTAATGTTGCATTCTCCGCCTGTGGGACATTTAGCATTTTGTGGGGCTCAAAATGGAAATTGATTTCCGTTTTGGCCCATCAGATTCCAAAGGCTTATTTAGCACCGGTTTTGAATTATTTTTGTACTCTTTTTTAAAAAATAAAACTGTATAAACGAAAAATAAACAAAGAATCTTTAAAAAGGTTTTTGTGACACATAGGTAGATGATGTTTGAATAAACATCGCAGTTTAGAGAAAGCCTATAGATCAGTAGGGATATACGATGCCAACGTAGAAATATCCAAAGAAAATAACAATAAGAAGCGCTACATTATCGTTTGTAATTCTCTGATTTCCGCTCATTTTGTGATAATAACTTTACTAATGAGATTCCTGAGCTCGCACGGGGAACTTGAACGCATCAGCAGCCAGCCCCTCAGAGCACAGCAGCAGTCAGATGCATGTTTACTTGCTTTGTCAGCGGTGTCCCTGCAGTAGTTATCGCATGAACCTCACCTACTGCTGATCACATCTTTGGACTTTTATCTCCGACAGTGACTTATCTCATAGTCACTCCTTATCAGCAGTTTGTGGCCAGTGTCTTGAGGACTTTGATCGAGGGGGCAAATCGAGTTCACTGTGTATGTTTTTTTTTATCTAACGGGAAAGATGACGTTAAAATCCAATAAAAACGATCCCACTGTCACACTGGAGTCCGTGAACAGCGTCCGGACAGCCCTTTCCGATCTCTACCTGGAGCAGCTCCTTCAAAACAAACCAAAGTCTGACAAGGTAAGATGATCTTTTTTGTATATATATACCTTATTAATTTATTTAGACCCCTCTGATTTCGCTGTTCTTATTTGCTTCCGGGAAGCAGATACGGGGACATGTGATCGTTGTTTATTTCCGAACAAGATCTCTAAGAATAGACCCGTTTATGTTTTCATACTGCAGCAGCTGAATGTGTTGATCTCTTAAACAAAGAACATTTAGATCTTTACTGTGTTAGCAGCTTCTTCATTGCTCAGCACTATCGGTCAGCCTCAGCTTGAAATCAGCAGACATTGCTGTGGCAGTTTCAGTTCTCCATTTCTCACAAATTCACGCAAGTATTTTGACAACTTGGGGAAAACATTAGGGAAGGTTTTTTTTGTTGGTTTTCTTTTAGCCATCATAAGACTATGTTCCTGTATTTCACAGAGTAGTATGAACTGTCTCACTAACCAGCTGGGCTATAGTGATATGAACGCATTTAAGAGCGGCAATAAGATCATAAAGAAGTAACATGCCAGCTGTGAAGTCGTTTCTGGGACTGTGCCTTCGTACAGTTTTGAAACATATTGTGTAATTTTGCTTACAGCTTACCCTTAGCCTCTGCTCAGGAATCAGTCAAGTAAAAGTTGTTTACACCACACTGCCAAGCACACTGTTAAACTTGTTTGCATTTTCCTCCCCTTAAAGATCCTGGAGTATGTCATGAAAATACTGTCTTTGCCTCTAACAAAGACTAAGCTAACAAGTATGACTGAAAAGATGTCCCAGAAAACATGTAGGATATGTCGGAGGGGAGAAAGCCAGAGTTAAATCTCTGGCACACTTTAGACCTGGATTTGATTTCCAGCAGGAGACCGGTGCCTTCTCAGAATTTGAAAAGTCAGCACTGAGCCACTGAGGGAAATGTGAAAGAGAGGAAACTTTATTCCTGACATCAGCAGTTTGCAGTTCAATAGCCTTGAGTTGCAATCTTGCCTACATATCTTTCTGATCTGTGTTAATCAGCATGTCTCTAACTGAGGTCACGAGGGCATTATCTTAAATGGTGTGTTTAAGGCTGATTAATCATATTTTGTGTCTTTCTTTCTTACTTTTTTTTCCTTTTTTTTTTTTGCTCCTTTGCACTGAGTTATGCTTCTAATATCTCATGCTTAATAACTGTGTACTGCCCTACTTAGATAGACAATAAGGCATTTAAGGTCTTAAGGCAAGTTGAGGCAAGTTGATAAGTGGGACACGCAGAACTTTTGGCAGTTCTTTCCTCCTTTTTTTTCTCCTTTTTTGTGGAAAGCTCATTAACCACACAGTGTTCAAATGTCAACTATTAATCTCCTACTGTGTTTCTCCAAGAGATCAATAGAAGGAAAACAAAAACCTGTAAACCCTTCATTGGGGAGGGCTGATGATTTATATTCCTTTAGTTAAAAACAGCAGATCATGTAAGAAAGATAAAGTATAATCAACTATTCTGTGTTATATTAGACCAGTAACCCAACTGTGTGCAGAAAAGCAAATGGAACTACTGCTATAGATTTTTATGGTGAATTAATTTATCTCGGCACGGATGGTCTTCCTCTACATGCCTGTCACCTTCTGCTTTTCACCCTGAAGAGACAAGCCGCCGCTTTGAACGCTCTTTCTTTACCCTGATGCTCCTTCAAACTTGAAACCAGCATTAAAACTGTGGCCACGACCTGACCATACTTGTTGAAGGATCGCTTGTTTCCAGTTACTGAAGCATTGCTCAAACCTTTAATTAAATCTTGATCTTGTTACACTCCAAGTGGTGGAGCTGACAGAGCTCACTGTCAACATCTTGATGAGGTGGGTTTTATTAAAATGACCCTTTAGTGCTAGTCTAAATCTAATTCCTCAAGAGATCAGAGACATTTCTGCTCCTTTCTTCAGACACGTTCAGCTGATTTGTGAGTAAGCGGATTACTCAATACATTATTGCAGATTCTTCTTTGTGTGTGAAAAGAAATGAGAAGGAAGATACATATCGTGTATCGGAATATCAAGATTTGTATTTATTTCTTATACAGCTTTTCACTCTTTCCTGGTGTTCAACACTCCTGATGGCTAAGAGCACACACTGCTGATGAATTACTATTCAGTGACCTGACTGGCTGTCATGGCTCCTGCATCTGGCTCATCAGTGCAGGAGTAGTTTCTAAACCCAGAGGTGGCTTTAGAGCAGCTAAAGCTATTGGTGAGGTGGACAGTGATAACGATTGGATTATTGTAATGCTGATGATGGAAGGTAGATAATTTTTTTTTTTTTGCTGAAGCAGTGCTGATGTGTCATATTCACGCAAGAAAGTTTGCTGATGCAGGCAGTCATCTCTCTGATGTCAGTTAAGTGAACAAATTATAAAAGCTTTGATATGGTGCACTCATTGCCCGATCCTGGAGGGCACTTTACTCTCACAGAGTCATTACGTGGTATCTTATCTTGTACTCAGTAGATTTAATGTAATTCCGTAGTGTCTTGATTTGTCAGGGGAGCTACGTGGATTTCTTCTCTTACGGCGATGCTTACACTCTGGAAATAACTCAGACGAGGTTGTCCTGCTACGCTTTTGGTGTAAAAGAATAGCACAAATCTACACATTTGATTTCTGTAGCAAACATTCAAGCAGCATGCTTCGTAGTGTATACGTTTTGCTACATCAGTGCTTTGTTCATCACACTGCTGGTATCCATGACCACACGAACCTGGTGGACCAGATGAGTGGATGTGGTTAATGAAGTGTGTTTTAATGTCTGGTTAATTTTCAACTTTGAACATATGTTGAAAGTGCAAAGGAAACGTAGCTGTTGTGCTCACGAGAGCAGAAAGTGTCCACCGCCGTTATTAGAAAGAGCAGTAAGCTAATGATCTGATCTGACAGAATAGTGAATTCGGTTCCCTGTATAATGGGAGGCTTCTTGTTTTTTAGTTAATTTCATTTCCTGTGATGTCATGTGATTCATTTGTTTTCTTTCATTTTAACAGGCAGCTATGCAAAACTATGAGAACCAGGGGGCTGACTTTTACACCAACGGCAGTGCTGGACACAGAAATTGCACAGAGGTTCCCAGGATGAAAGAAGTGGCGTTTGAAAAGAGTGCTTCAGAGCCAATGGTATGTAATCAGCCTCGACTGTTCACTCAGTGCTCCTGCTTTAAATTTTAAAGAAATGATTCCTCCTCATTGACTGTGGTCTGTGTCTGTAGGGGGTCACTCTGAAACTGAACGAGAAACAGCGATGCACGGTGGCCAGGATATTGCATGGAGGGATGATTCACAGACAAGGTGATTCAGCACATTTTGTTTGTTTTGTTTTGTTTTTTTACAGTTTGCAGGAATTGTGCAAGAAAAGATATTAATATAGTGTGTCACGAGGGAGTTTTATCTGATGTCCTGATTAGTTGTTATAGTACTGGAGAATCAGTAAGACATCTAGTTTGCATTCTTTGTCTTTCCAGGGTCTATACACGAAGGAGATGAAATAGCAGAAATCAATGGAAAGACTGTGACAAACCAAACTGTAGATCAGCTACAAAAGATCCTGGTAAGCCACCAGCTCTTAAGTCCTTCCATTTATGTTTGGAGCTATACTGAATCACAGTTTTTGCACTTCATGTTAACTCGGCATTGCTATAAAAACATAAATCCGTTTCTATTTTACATACAGAGAGAAACCAATGGAGTCGTCACGATGAAAATCATACCCAACATGAAGAGTCGATCCCGAATCTGCGAGGTAACGATACGACCGACAGACTATGCACAGCTTTAGTGTTGTGATGCTTATGTTGAATAATGTGATTCATATTTATTCTCTCCAAGAGACTTTCGAGATTTGCATGAGTGAATCCAGGAAAGCAAGCTTTTCTGGTCATATTAGAGCACAGTCAAGTATTAGTTTGGTCACTTTTCTCGCAGTCTTTTTCTTCTGCATCTTACTTGCTTACAATGATTTTGTTTAGGTGAATCTGCTGTTAGTCAGTGAACAAACCAGGTGACTATAAACCTAGCTTTAATGTTAAGAACATCACTCATTGTTGCTTTTTGACATGAAACACATTGGTAGTGTGTTTCATTCTGCCATCTAGTGACCACAGCATGTCTCTCCATTTACATCTTTCTTGTGGCATAAAAATGGCTGCCCTGTAACATACTTTTAAGTACAGACGACATCAACTTAAAAGAGCTTTAAAAGAATTAACATATATTTCTTTTTCAGCATTAAAGTTAGTCCCTGTTGTGGTCAGTGATGGCAGTTTACTTTAAAGATTGCACTGCATTAATATGTAGGCATTGTTAATATGCTTTCCATACAAAGAACAGCATTTTTGGTGACCCAGATCACTCCAGTGCATCAATGTTTGTGCACATTTTGGGGTGTAAGCTTGTGTAAACTTCCATTGGAGTCTCTTGGGGAAACCACAAATACATGTTCATGGACTCTACTAACATTAGTAATCATTTACGCTGAGGGGACCCTACATGTGTTCCTGCTATGATCTTTGACAGTTTCCTCAAAGTTTGCACCCTTTAGATTTTAACCTGAGATATAAAAAGTAACAAACAGTTACTTAGTTACAGTTATTTATTCGCACAAGTAGACCTTGTCCCTTGGTTAGAAATGTAGCCATGTCCACAGTTTGAAAGGAGCTGTCCAAGATCATATCATGAAATTGTTTACTAGTATTCTACTTCAGGGTGAATTCACAGTTATCAGTAGAATCACAGAATCGTAGACTTCAGATAAACTATTAAGTTCTACAGATTAGAACTTTACTCCCGGCTGACCTTAAATAAGTGTTGGGTGATAACTGAACACTCTGGTAAGGTCAGCAGGTTATCAGTAGTACCTTACATAATACCAACTGTAAATGTTTAGTTCTTTTACTGCCAGGGGAACTAATAAGATTTGTTCACAATCTCCAGATGTACATGAGGGCTCAGTTCAATTATGACCCTGCCACAGATGACCTCATCCCATGCAAAGAGGCAGGTCTGAAGTTTCAGACTGGGGACATCATTCAGATCATCAACAAGCAGGATCCAAACTGGTGGCAGGGCAGAGTGGAGAGCAGTGCTACTGACTTTGCTGGACTCATACCTTCTCCAGAGCTCCAAGAATGGTAAAGTCTTTAATATACCAATCACATCACAAATCAATCCGATTTTATTTTATTTATATAGCTCCAAAATCACAACAATAGTTGCTTTAAAGAACTTTATATTTTAACGTAACTGTAAGGTAAGGTACAATAATAGAGAGAAATCGCCATCAATTAGACGACATCCTATGAGCAAGCACTTGGCAACAGTGGGAAGGGAAAACTCCCTTTTAACAGGAAGAAACCTCCAGCCTCAGGGAGGGGCATACCTGCCATTACTGCAATGTTCTGTTTGGAAAGTGTCCTGCCTGGCATCCCCATTCTCCAAACAGTACAGTGCACCCCACCACCAGGATAAAACTGGTCCAGATTGACTGGGTTTCAAACTGCCCAAAGCTCAACCAAAACAATTATTCACGGGTTCTGCCAGGCTAAGCTCAATCCATCAAAACCCAAATCCTCAAGTCATTGGACCTCAAGGATCTATTGATAGAAAACCACAAGATGCTCTTAAGAATGGCAGTTTCCATGCCCCACGTGGTCAGAGCGCTTTTGACATCATGTTAGGGATGTACACGATCTAGGTTTGCTGGTTTAATGTCGTGGCTGATTTATAATACAGAGTGAACTGTACCAGATATTCTCAGGCTAACTTAAATACCTGTTTTCCCTGCAGGAGGGTGGCCAGTAAAAGCAAGGCCAAAGAGGGCACTCAGTCCTGCAGTCCATTTGGAAAGAAAAAGAAGTGCAAGGACAAGTACCTAGCTAAACACAGCTCTAGTAAGTAGAACACTGCAACTCTCAGTCCCACAGTTTCATTCATTTCTTCTCTAGTGCGATCTAAAATAATCTTCTTCTGCAGTTTTTGACCAGCTGGATGTGATTTCTTATGAGGAGGTTGTTCGGCTCCCGGCTTTTCAAAGAAAAACACTGGTCCTTATTGGTAAGCTTCCTAGCTCAGTTATATTATAAGTTTGTAACCTTTGCCTTTTGCTTTCCACATCACCGCAATAGGAAATAAAACAAGCAAGATGCAGAAAATGTGCACAGTCCTCAGATCAGTCACTTTTTTCCTGGGTTTCAGAAATAATAAGATGTTCATTGTTAAAACATTGTCCAGAATCCTCTGTGGGCAATGAAGGCCTGAAGTCTGGAACCCATGATCATAACTAAAGAATAAATTTTCTTTGTTTGCGATTCTTTGTCAGGCTTTTACTGCAGCTGTGCGCAGCTGTGCAGCTTTTTTGTCTTTAGCATCAAAAGAATCCTGTGATTATCCACCACTGTTTTCTTTAATGGGTTGCCAGGTCTGTTAATGATGCATTTTGCCAGCATGGTCTGGGTTTTTTTGGGGTTTTTTTTTTTTGTGAGAGCTGTTAGGCCACACTTAATGCTACTGCTATTGATGTGTAAGGATGTCTTGCTTTACTTGCATCGAGAGCCCTTTTGAATATATGCTGTGGATTCACAACAGTAAATTCCAAAAACAGATGCCATACTTGGAATCGGCTGTAGACTATTTGCCTGCTTAAATTAATGAGATATAACACAGGAATAGCTCTGATGTGTCTATCAAACCGTTTTGAGTCACTTGAGTCCAATTAGCTCTGATTCCCTGTAAAATAGTGGACTACAATAGCTGAGAGCCTACACTTTTAGCCCACATGTTTTAAGTAACAGTAACTTTAATATGCTTTAGCAAGAAGTTAAAATAACATAGATTGTGTCTTCATTGAAATTGCATATAAGTATATCTTTAATCAACGGTAATGAAAGCATAGTTATCACAGTTTGGGTCTGATTAAAATTTCCTTAAAAATTTAGCATTGTTTTGTTAATTCTGCCTTTTTTTCTCAGGGGCACCTGGTGTTGGAAGGAGTCATATTAAGAATGCACTGTTGACACGATACCCCGAGAAGTTTTCATACCCTTCACCACGTAAGTAGACTGATGGCCTTTTTATTCCTCTAACGTGGTGCAGGTTGTTACCATCCGTGGACTAATTCTCACTAATTCTTAACTCTCATCCTTGCGCAGACACCACCAGACCCCAACGTAAGGATGAAGAGAATGGAAAGGAATATTACTTCATCTCCCATGAAGCCATGACCAAGAGCATCTCTGGAAATGAGCTGCTGGAGTATGGCAGCTTCCAGGGTTTCATGTTTGGCACCAAAATTGAGACCATCCAGAAGATCCACACGCAGGGCAAAATCGCTCTGCTGGATATAGAACCACAGGTTAGCGCCAAACTTCTTTTCATGTAGCATCAACGCAGTTGATCTAAATAAAGAATACTGTGTCTGCCCTGGAGTGCTATTTTACCATTTCTCAGAGTTGCATAAACTCACTAAATGTTTTTATGCTTAATTTGAGAGCTTTTTTGTTTTCTTAAAGTTCTTTAGAATTGAGATATTCACCTACATGAATTAGCTTCACTCAAATGGAAAGAAAATGCATATACAATCTAACTTTTTGCCCTTTAACCTAACCACATTGTTAAAGTAATATGGTGCAGATTCAGCAGTCATATTATTAGCTATTGTTTCAGTAGCTATAGCTGTGTTTGCTATACCTACTATCCACCTTTGACAAACCAAAGATGATAATTTTATATTCTCCTGCAGTGAGTTGCTTTTGTACTCATATTCATGCAGCACAGTGTATAGAAGTGATAATGTGGTATATTTTAGGATAGTCTAGACTGAAGTAGTTATTAAAAATCCCCTTTTGTTAAATAATGACTCAAAAGGCATCTTTTTGAATGAAATTCACACTCCTTACAGGTAAACGTATGATTTTTATAACGATTTCATTTTTCAAATTATTTTTCAAATAAAACTGGGCTAACAAGTGAAGGAAAAGCTGCTCCTTCTGTGCTTTGAGTCAGTCTCTTCCACTGCAAAAACAATTCATATTTGCCTTTATCTTGTCTTGTTTAAAGGATGTTTAAAGTATCAAATGTGTGAAATGCGCTGTACTTCATCAGTTCTTCTTCTTCCGGCTGCTCCCTTTAGCGGTCAGCCGATCATCAGATCATCTGAATCCATTTCACCCCATCCCAAGCATCCTCCACTGTCACACCAACCCTCTGCATGTCCTCCTGCAATGCATCCACAAATCTCCTCTGTAGTTTTCCTCTTTTCCTTCTGCCTGGCAGCTTCATATTACATGATCTGATATCCCATCTTGGACGAAGCTGTCATTGTTCCTACATCATCAAAACATTAGTTCAGGATCAACATCGCAACTGACAAATGACGTTGTCTGAGCATTCAGTTAGCATTAGACAAGAAGCTAGCTTATGCTTTTAAAAACTATCACTGGTGAAGCAACATGAGTAACCTAAATTTGTCTAACAGCAAACCAAACTTGAAAGTCCACCTTGCAGTGTAATGACATCACAACAACGTAACTGCTCAGTTGCGACGCTGATTCAAAACTAACGTTGTTGTGATGATACAGGAACAACACCAACACATAGATAGTAGACACACTGCTCCATATTCAACATTTTTTGTACAGAATATCCATATTCCCTCATCTGCACATGTCTAAACCATCTCCGCCTTGCCTCTCCAAATTCTTCTTCAAACTGCTCAACATAAGCTGTCCCACTGATGTACGTGCTTCTAAACTACCACTAAATCCTTCTTGCAGACCTTGAAACTCTTGCGGACAGCTGATTTTGCACCTCTGGTAGTTTTCATTGCACCGACCAACACCGCTCCCCAGGTACTACATCTTATCCAAGTGTTTTAAAATCCCCAAATTTTCCAACCACAAACTGCTAATCATCTACATCTCCTCTCCTAGACGGAAAATCTGCAGATGATCCAGAAAGAGTCAGACGCCATCCTGAGCACATATGGACACTTCTTTGATGTGGTTCTCATCAACAACGACGTGGATGAAAGTGTTAAGGGTGTGGAGGAGGCCATGGAGCGGGCCACGTCCACCCCTCAGTGGGTGCCTGTGTCATGGGTGTACTGAAAGATGTTTGGCACCACTATGATACCTTCTTTGTCGATTAGCAGTGCAATATCACTCCTTTACGCAATGCCCCACGTGTCTGTGGGCTTACTTTTAGGTAAATGTTAATTGTCACAGAGATTTTTTTGCACTATTGCGTTTTTAAAAAGAAGCAATATGTAGACAGGGTTATCTCAGAGAGTCGAGAGCCTCACCAGGGATGGGTTTTTTTGGCTGTTTAGACACTTTGTGCTTCAGGGACTAACTGGTGAAGTTTTGGTGCCGCACATCTTTGGGATTATTTGGAAAGTAAAAAAAGCAAAACGGGGCGATAACTGTGAATGAAATGCTCACTCTGACGTAACTGAGTTTTAACAGGCACATCCTGAAATTGTTCATGCTGTGAGTGCAGTGCCATATATCATTGTTTGTCACAGAAAACCCTTCGCTGAATCATTAGAGCCTCGCAAAAATGTATACCTCATATGTTACTAGAAAAGGCACTTTGAAACAAAAAAATAAATCTCCCATCTCTGTTGCAATTGAGTCTTTGAATGTGTTTTACGTTAAAAGCTTTTTCTCAGACCTTTCGTGGAATTATTTTGACAGTTTGCTTGTCGTTAGGTCATCTCCTTTCATTGGATCACAAACATGAAAGAGTGTCTTTGAACCGAAATATAAAAGTAGAGGTTTAGTCTTTATTGTTTCGGTGTCATCAAGACTTTTTCTGCCTAAATTGGTTCAGCATAACGGGGCAGACGTAACACATACTTCAAATCTCTCTTAACATTTTGGTCTTAGATGTAGTGCAGGGGTGGCGGGGTGGGGGTGCAAAAGGGTCATGTCTGCCTGAATATTTCAGAGCGCATCATAGCTCAGGGCTGCCATCAATAATAGATCAAGGCGTGCATGTCTGAATGGTAGGATACGAGCAATGCACCTGTATCAACCACATTGCAATTCGTCCCTCATCCACACTGTGGGATAAACACTTACAGGCTGTACATGACAATGAATTTCATTCCAATTCAGTTTTACACAGAGTTCCTGGCAGCAAACGTGTACAGACTGAAATTAAAACATGTCACTCCATGGATGGATATATTTATGAGTGTGCAAATAAATGACACAGTTTAGTTCTTAAGTCATTAAAGCCAATGTGCATTTGAAAGATATCAAAATTAAGTCTAAAGGTAAGGCTTGACAGTGAAATCTGCTGTATGGTGTACTGGAAGGAAACACGTAGAAAATCTATGCCGATTTAAATTGTGTCTTTTCAAGAATTAACAAAAGGAACAAACATATTATTAAGTCTACAAATACAACTTAAGCTGCACAGTTTTAAAAAAAGGTGTTATTTCGTCATCAGCTGATTAGCTGTGTTCAGGTCTCAAAGCTTTCTATACATATGAAATGAAAAAACAAAACATCATAATAACAAGCTGGGTTTTCTCAATTTTTTATTGAGTGCCAGCTGTACAACATGTTCCACATCATGACTGAGGTCATCATTGTGAAGGGGATAGTTACCAGTGCATAGTTAGCCTGTGAGGGGGTGGGCAGTGAAGTAACGCTGCCTTTTGATGCCACCAAGTGGTTGAGTGCGAGCACCTACAGCTCCTCTGAGAATATGCTGCAGGCTAACAAGAGGATTCTTCAGCTCTGTAACAATAACCCCAAACACCATAATAAGTTGTATTTGCCAAATTTTAGACCAGCAATCTAGTGCACATTTACATGGTCTTGTTAAATTTTCTTCTAGTGTGACATTTTTATCATGATTGAACCTTATCAACGGACCCAACGCAGAGAATTAAAGAAAACAGGGGCTGTTTTTCACCATTTCAACCTTACATTTGTTTAGTCTTGCAAGGTATTTCAGTTTGTGTGGTTTATTAATGCAGCAGAACAAGCCCATTGGTGTGTCACATAGGATTATATTAAATTTAACTGTGCTTTGTGTTATTTATTTTACCAAGGATGCCCCCAGTCTTGCACAGCAACACAGTTGTTCATTACACAGATTGTAATGGAAACACTATAGATATATATTTTTTAGCCAAAGGTAAAACATAATTAAGGCACATTGATTTCCATACACTGTGTTGATCCTGCAGCAGCGGGAGCAGCTTCCACTCTCTTAGGGTTTATAGTACATTAATTGAACTCTGCCTCGTTATCATCTTCAACTTGGAACATCTTTGAAGGTAATACATTTGGGGCAGCTGTCAAGAGCTCTCAAGACCTACAAACAATAACTATTTTTAAAGGCTGACCTTTAAACTTCCTCAAGGTGTAATTCTAAGTCATCAAGATCTAATTGGACCAACCATCACCATGATGGTGATGGTTGGTCCAATTAGGACCAATTAGGACCTTCATTAGAACCTTCATTATTATGAAGTCATTACAAAACACGATAAAATAAAAAGAAAGGCTGCAGAAAAATAATGTTTCAAAACCATTTTTTGTTGCTTGACCTTTCGTTTTACTTAACTTGTACTAATCATCCTTGGGATGTAGGAACTGTCCACAAAGGTCAAGCTTGTACCAGCCTGTCACACATGAACTGTACATATACAAGTTACAGTATCAAAGCTATTACAATGCAGATTTATGCCAGTTTGAAATATATACATATATATATATATATATATATATATATATATATATATATATATATATATATATATATATATATATATATATATATATATATATATATATATATATATATTAACAGCCACATTCATATTTACTATAAATGATAACCTAGGCTACTGCTTATCTCGCCACACCCCCTTTCGAGGAACGCCATTTTGTTGACAGACAGACTCGCCATGAGAAAAAGCTCCTTTCTGAGGAGCTAGAACCCCAAATGTGACCGCAACATGCAATGTATTTAAATGAAACACGAGCAGATCCCCAATAATAGCCCCCACGGTTGAAAACGATGCTTTGTGGGCGCTAAAATGGCGTGTTTGAAGTCTCCGGCCACCCATTTCAACATGAAAGTCGCCGCGATTGACGTCACCGAGCCATCTTTGTCCACCTAATCCAGGCGGAGGGTTATTACACCTTCATTACAGCACGGTCTCCGACAGCACCGGGCTCTAGTAAATAGCCTGTCAGGTGCCGCAAATCTGTAGACGTAGAGATAATTTTTTAAAAAGAAAAAAAAGAAGAAGAAATATATAGCGAGGTGACACCTCTCAGTGGCAGATTCAAACTCAGTGCTCCTCCTAGGATATATAGGCAGGCAAACGCCACAATAACCAACCAAAGGCTGCCAGAGGGTAGAGAGGAGCGCAGAAGGCACATCCACATCCATCTGCCAGCCACTTAGCACGCGCTAACATTTCCAGTCCGGATTAGAGCACAGCTGTCTCCCTGCTACCAGGAAAATGTAAGTACAGCTCGCTGATTTTTTTTCATTTATTTTTTTTGTCAAATCCGAATTTATTTAATTGCAATTTGGTCCTCACGACTGGTGTTTGGGAGGCTTTGTGGGGATTTGTGGCGTGTGAACAGTGTTCCTCAGCCGTCATAAACTGAGATGGTTATTAATCTCTGCTGTTGTGTTGATCATGGAGAAATATCGCAGTTTGATCTCATTTCACAGCTGTCTCTTTCTGATAATATGACCCAAAAGTGAAGAGGCTAACGCGTCGGCCTAACCTTAGAGCAGACGGTGGGGTCGGGTTTAACTGTTATTAAACGCGTTATTAGCCTTATTTCCAGTGTGTGTACAGTGAACGTTTTTGTCGACTGTCTTTTTCCTTGTTGTAATTATTATTAGTTGTTGTTGTTTTTTTTTTCTTTTGCCGTGAGCTACATTTGACTTGAGCCAGCACGTACGCATTTTTTTCCAGTTTGGACTGGTTTGATTTGAAAAGGACACCGTCTGTGTGATTATACCCACGGGCTAATTAAAATACATTTATTTATTTCTTATTATTAATAATAATATTAAGAAGGGAAAAGACGTCGTGTTCTCTAAAGCTGTGTCCCCTTGTTCAACATTTCCAGTGCATTATTCTTCCCTTGCCCAGTCACAGGTGACGATTTGGCTGATTCTAGAAACAGCAAGGACATAACGCTGAACGAGCCATACTAGCTGTTTGACCAGCGCCAGACTATTTGGATAGCCTGTTGAACACACCCTCGACGATTTTCGACGAATACACCATAATACTTGTCAAAGACTGTTATTATTAGCTCTGAATTAGGCTTAGGCCTAGTTTACGTGATGTTTGCAACCTACAGCGGGGGGTGGGGATAGCCTAGCCTCCTACTGTATGTCGTCGATTGTAGTGCGAGGGCGGACAGCTGTATATCTCACCACATTTCATTGTTGTTGGGTCTTCGTGGGTAATTGAAGCATGTAAATGTCTTTCTTCACGCACCTTTATTGTCCATTTTTTTTGTTGTTTTTGACCGCACGGTGAAAAAGGGTGGGCTGAGGAAAAGTAGCCGCCACAGCCTTCACTGTCAGCATTCGCATAGCAGGCAGTTTTAAGGGTGAAGCAGCCTGGTTCCGACACACTACCTGTCATTTACCAGGGTCGTCGTGCCTGTTAGCGTTTTCTCTTTGGGCTTTGAGTTACATTTGTCGCCATATTTGGTTGTTATTGTGCATTTAAGAGCTTAAAATGCACCCTCCCTAATAAGGAACCTCCCCGCCCTCGACGTTGGCAGGCTGTAGGTGTTTTACAGGCCCGTCCTGCTCGCGGTGAACAGGGATGTTTCGTGTTTCCTGGTCTGTGTGGGTACACGGTCACACATGAACGTCGTGTAGGTTAGGATCCAGTGCCCAGCATCAAACAGACTGGGACAGACATGCTGGGATCAGACAGTTTAGTGTGGACTGCTGTTGCGCTGTCCAGTGCTGAAATGTCGCTCTCCAGTGCTGAAAATCAGGCGGCATGCTTTTCCGTGACAGCGACAAACAGAAATCAATTGCAGAGTTAAATGTCTGTCTATCTGCCAACCTTACTCTGGCTTAAGGAAACCAAGCATAAATGTTGAAAAGCTTCCTCATTTCATCAGGGCCCCCTGAAAACCTTAATAAGTCCCATCAGTGTTGCAGCAGCTCTCCACAGGGCAAGACTATTTTTAAAAGCACTATCTTGAAAGAAGGTTGAATATATTTAGCTTTCATAGGAAAACTGACATTAGCAGTGGACTGTAGACCAAACTGCATCTTACGTTAGGGGCTTTTATTAAATGTTTTTTTGTTTTTGTTGTTTTCACTGATTACAATCTCTAAGTGCGATTGAACTGAAATACTGGCACACAGATTGCTGATAGAGTCATTTATAAAATAACTATGTCTCCTTTTTTTAATGTATTAAAATGAAAACAATATATCCTTTGTTAAAAAATACAGAGAGCATGAAATCACTTTATTTAGTTTATTTTCAGTTTGTTTTCTTAACTTTAAAGCTTTAAAGGTTTTAGATTATGTTCTGAAGTTGCACACAGATGAGAAATGGTTGATCAAATCAGCAGCACACAGTTTTCGCAGGATGTGAAAGCTGGTGAGAAACCTCGTCACAGCACTAGCAGCTCCTCTTGGTGCTAGTTTAGAGGTGATGACAGCGTGAACCTCTGTACACATTACACCTTTATGGTGGGACTCATTGGAAAGTTGGAGGGAGCTCATAGTAATTATATATATATCTGTGCAACTTTATTGTACATTCATGCCTGTAAATATACAGTTATAGAATAGTAGTCATACTAGTCTGATAAAATAAAATAATAACAGTATTTTGCACGTGTTTGTATTTTAGGGCAAATAATATTATTAATATGACATTTAGCTGTTATAGGGACCACCAGCAGCACCACGTAAACTATTTGAAAGGATTTGTTGTTGTTAAAGGATTAGTCATTTGTGAGTGTGCAGAGGTGACCTTTATACAGAGTTTCCCCTCGCACTAGTGAAGTAGCTCAGTTACAGCTAAGGTATATTTCTCGTAAGATGCTACAAGCTTAGCTTTATCATAGAGTGTTTGTTCACGATCTTACTTTGTGGTCATTGATTTAGTTTGGATTTATAGAAGCAAATGGTAAGCATTAGATCACACTCCATCTAAGTATTTTCAACACTTTCTCACTTGCATTTCAGGAGTTGTAGCGACCGCGTTATACATTCTACATCAAGCTGTATAATGTTTAAAGGTTATGTTTAAAATAGCCACAAACTATTCCTGAAAAAAATATTAAAAAGTATAATTGCGGTTGTAATTTGCGCCTGATGCCCATTCATTCTCCATCTCAGTCATGAGATGCGTGTCATAGAGGATTCAAAGTGGATATTTTTTTTTATTTCTATTGATATACTACAAAAACTATGGATATACCTCAATCACAAGTAGTGTAGCAGCACAGAAAAGGCTAAAGTTTCAAATAGATATAAATGACATTTGCATCAGCGGTGACACATTTAAGTATTTTTCACTAAGACAAAAAGAAGCAGAGAAACTATTCTGAAACTGCCATGTGGTGGAACTCTGCACAGGAGGTTTAGAAATGGCAATGATGAAGAGACATCTGGGATGGGATGTAGGGTCATTTTACCCAAACTGTTTCACTATTTGGGTCCTTTTGACTTAATGTTGTGGACCATAACTATAACTATAACTCTCTCTCTCTCTATATATATATATATATATACATATATGCCTCCCTTGATTCAAAAAGCACAGGGCTCCAGTACATGTTGACTTTTTAGCGGTAAATGACACTCCCACTCTGTGAAATGACACTCTCTCACTGTGGTCACCATTTGTACATAACGTCAAAGAACAGGCTCATCTAGCCCAAGAGGACAAGTTCAGTAGATTGATATATACTAGCATATAGAACTGACACATTGTGAAACCTCCACATCTGTTACATCACACTCGATGGCCTCTTTAGGTTTTTGTGAAGATTTTGGGGAGCATGACTCATTCTTTTGTAGACTAATTTTCACCGCATCACAAAAAAACACTTGTGGCTTTTTTCCCATCTGTTGTAGAGTAATGTTGGAATTTAACATGATGAACATGCTTTACATACTATTGAATATTTGCATTTGTTTATCATCAGGTCTGCCCCAGCCGCCGGAGCCCCTGCACCAGAGGGAGGGAATCAGCCCCCTCCCAACCTCACCAGCAACCGCCGTCTGCAGCAGACACAGGCACAGGTGGATGAGGTGAGTACAGTGCAAACACACAGCCAGGCATTCATGCTTTTCATTTCATTCATTCATTCCTCACATACTAAAAAAAGAACTGAAAAAAAATGAACATTTAATAATAAGTAGTGGGTTTGACTCCTCTATCATTTCTCCAAGTCTTCAAACAGTTTTTGCTATAAAAATATATAAACAATATCCTATATCTAGTAACCCTTACATGCAGTCATGTTGTGTTGATGGCCGATTACACCACACTGCTCTGTGTGTTTCCCCCCCAGGTGGTGGATATCATGCGTGTAAATGTGGACAAGGTTCTGGAGCGTGATCAGAAGCTGTCAGAACTGGACGACAGGGCCGATGCCCTGCAGGCTGGAGCCTCTCAGTTTGAGACCAGCGCTGCAAAACTGAAGAATAAATACTGGTGGAAGAATGCCAAGGTGAGGTCATGCAGACATCCTTACTTGAATAGCAAATGTCTGTCTGTTTACAGACAAAATGAAAAAAAAGAAAAGAATAAAAATCAAAGTGAAACAGAAAGCCTCTGCAAACATGGAGCCAACTACAACCATCAGTTTCTGCTATAAACTTTGCTCTTGAGCCTAATTTTGTGTGTCACTGGTAGAAATTATACGTGTGCTGTATGTGATATTTATGTGATATTGATATTTTTAGTGCTTTAAAGAGTTTTTATTAAAAATCTCTGTTTTTTTCTGGAAATCTGCTGATTACAGATGATGATTATCCTGGGTGTGATATGTGTGATTGTCCTCATCGTCATTATTGGTAAGAAGCACACTGATATTTTCTATAACAGATATAACAGTTATTTCAATGGTGTTATTCCTTTGTAATACACATGCATTTCTTTGTAATTGCCTTTTTAATCTCCTAACCCATGCAGCGATTTACCCTCCTTCACCTCTCCTCTCTTCTATGTCTCTACAGTGTACTTCAGCACCTAAGAAGAATTGCTCCTACCCCAGTCTGATCCTAACTTCCTTGCTACAGAAAAAAAAAACCTCGAATTGATGACAAAATTAACTGCAGATGATTAATTTACTCTCTCTATATATAATTACATCTCCCCAATTAGCCTTGATATAACACCCCTAAACCCGTCAGGGCCCCCACGGCTCCCCCACTTCCACCACCTCGCCTCTGGACCCCTGTCAATATTTGTCCTGTGAGTGTGTGGCCCTGTCTCCTTTCTGGGTACTCTTGGCTTTTCTAACCTGCCATACTGAGAACCAAACACTTGTGACGATGCATCAACAGAAAAGGAAACAACGATTGGCGATAATTGTTACATAACTGATATATATATAGTTCTTTGTAGAGTTTTATTCTGATATATACCGTTTTGTAGGTGTGTGTGTGTGCGTGCGGTGCGTGTGCATTTTGTACTTTTTATTTTTTGTATTAATTTTACGTATGCTTCAGCGGTAACTACTGCCTATTAATCGAAGTGTGTACTTTTTGCATGTTTTTCATCATCTTTCCGTCCCCTTGCTTCTTCTCTCTTTTTGGTGTATTTTTGCACAGTGGAGTTCGCCTCCATTCAACTGGGATACAAATTTTCATCTTGTCTGGGTTACTCGCATCCAGCAAAACAAGCCAGAGAACTAAAACTTGCATTTTTTTTAAAAAAAAGTGACATCAAGTTACAGAAATTGGAGCTAATCCGCAGAAAGAACTGCCCTTAGAAAATCTCCAGGTTACTCCTTGTTCGGCTCAGGATTTCGATAACTTGATGCCGTGAAAAACAAAAATCAAGTCTTAGCTTCTTTTATGGCTTTTTGAGCGATTCAACGCTCACTGATAATCCATCAAGCGTACAAATAATGCATGAATTGTGAAACTGCTCTAATAATCATCACCCCTCCGGACCCCTTTCCATGTAATCCTCCCATTAACCTCCATTTCTCTTTTGAAATTTCCCTCTTGAATAACTTTCATCTGTTGCGTCTTTTATGCCCCCACCCCACCTTCTGTCTCTCGGCATGCTTGGACACCTCAATTTCTTGTGATAATTTCGAAACTGCCATAGTACAT
Source organism: Simochromis diagramma (assembly GCF_900408965.1). NCBI lineage: Eukaryota > Metazoa > Chordata > Actinopteri > Cichliformes > Cichlidae > Simochromis > Simochromis diagramma. Next base: position 137,340 of record NW_024387188.1, on the reverse strand, counting down.
TTGGACCAATGTCTGTAGATGTTTCTTTTTTTATTTAAATATTACGTAGTGTCTTATTTCGAAAACATTCCTTCATTGCAGTCTAGTGCAAACGCTCTTACTGTAGCACATGTAAGTGTAAGTATCTTGAAAAAAAAAAAGTAACAAAAAATGCGATGAACCTATTGTCGAAAACGTCAGTCGTGCAAACCACTGGAGAAAAAAGTTAAATAGCTGTAAGGGTACATTTTCAATAGGCAGGATTAGACTTTGAAACTGTCCAGATTATTTTTTTAGAGGTATTATCCTACACACTTACACACTCACACTTATATTCTGGAGATGTATTCTGTGAAGGTACCGTTGTATAAATTGTTGAATTCGCACACAGCAACGTTTCCCCAGTGTGGACACTAAAAGGCCTTAGTCTTAGTCTTCAGTCACTTTTTTTCAGTAAGTGTCAATTATTTCCAGTCACACAATCTCCCCCCATCCCCCTCACACTTTTAGTAGGTGTGGAGGGACTGCAGAAGAGGAGTCTGCTTTAAATGCACAAGCTACCTTGTTTTTGATGGCGCTGTCTGGCTCTTCCATAGCCTGGCCAAAGCAGGTCCTGGTGCAGTAAAAATCAAACAAACAAACAAAAAAAAAAAACTCTCCACATGAAGAGCACATTATAAAACAAGACAATTCAGCCTTGTAGATTTAGCAACAGGGACAGGGGCTAATTAGTCAAATTCACAGTTTTAGATTTACTTGAGCAGTTTGCCAACCTTCAAAGGTTAGCTAGCGACAAGACAAGTAAGTCACAATTTAAAAAAACAAACAACAAACAGTAGCATTCCTAAGACGAGCATTTTGCTAGAGCAGTGGTTTGTCTCGGTGTGTCTCCCTATAGTCAAGGCCTTTTTCTTTTTTAAATATATAGATTCTATTTTTTAATTATAGTATATTTTTGTGTGAAACAGACAGGTAAAGAGGAAGTGTGCAATCAGTACCATTTGCTGCTAACTGGCAGCGAGCTCCTCTTTACCTCTGTCTGCTGTGTTTTTTGTAATTCAGCTCTGTGCGTTACACACTGCCAAGCATCAAAGGGAGAGGCTTCTGTTATCGCAGTTCTTTCTTTCATTGGTGCCCTCACTGGTTTGGTCTTGAACTCTTACGTAACTTGATTTCGGCATCTAACTCCTGAGCGTGCGACCATTTCGGCTATTCTAGGAGCAGGAGAGCAGGGCAATATAGATGCACTTGATTTCTTTTTTTTAATTTTCAGACACTGTGGGACACTAAGGCCTTTTACACATTTCATTTCTCAAAACCACCGAAAAGGTTTCGCTCTCAGCTGCGGGATGATTTAGAATTTTCCCTTGTGGTTGTGGTGAATTAAAGTTTATATTGTGTTTAGAGAAATGATGTACCGGCCTAGCATTGATAAATGCTCAACAGGAAACTGCTCAGTTTATGCTTTACTGCCACTGATGCCACAGCCCTGAAATTTAGTTTTGAAGGAAATACAGCATTTCAGAGCAAATGTGTATAAAGCCTTAGCAGCCTTGTGTCTTTTTATCTTCCCCACCACCTGAGTAAACCAACCTGCCCCTCTTTGCTCAACTCACTTTTTGAAATTCCTTGTCTGCGCATGTGAGTGTATGTGTGCACAAGTGCTTTAATGTGTATGTGTGTGTGTGTGTGTGTGTGCATGTGTGTGTGTGTGTGTTAGAATAGCTCAGTCTTGGGAATATCCCCAGTTTATCCTGACAGATTAGGCCGCTTAACTCTCAGAGTGAAGGCACGTTGTTTCCTTGATCACTGAAGTATGATGAACAGAGAGGTTACCAGAACTGTTGGCCCGTTCCAACCTTAACACACCCCCCACATATACATATATTTATCCCCAAACAAAGCAAAAGCAAACCACAGAAGATTACCAAAGACCAGAATTCCATGCTTATGCTGCCAATTGCCATCAAAAACAAGCGGATAGGAAGATGTTACCCAAGCTATCCCAGTCTGTCTCAGATAGCTTACACCCTTACTCTACCTATAGGAACTTTGAACTCGTACACACTGTTTATGTGGTGTGTCAGTTACGGCTTGTGAGTGTGCCATCCTACTAAACGTATGCAAGTTAAACCAAAACTTGAGGACCGCATGCTTCAAATCTCAAAACTACATTAGCCTTCCCCTAATTATGTGTATCCAGGTTTGAGGAGCTTCTTTAATCTGTAACTAGTTTGTAGACACATGATCCTATAACTAATTATAGCACAAGTCTTCTTTTTTGTGTGTCTCCTCAGTGCTGCCAATTTTTCAGAGGACAAAAAAATTAAGATACAAACTACAGCTATTAGACAAACCCGAGAAAAACAGTGAAATCTGCATCTGTTTGGTGTTGTAATATGGGGGTGTTTTGGGGATAAGGGGTCCATATCCTCAGGTTTAAGCCACTAGTAAATTTACCATAATATGTACAAGGACAAAAACTGCATGAGAAAAAGTAAAATTGGATTTTTTTGGCAATATCAAATCATCATTGGGTTACAGATGTGGTCCTTTTAGCCATCTTACAGGAGTTAACCATACAGTGGACTGAAGTGGTATAACACTACTGATTGGGGTAGGATTTGTGTGTTCTCCATAAATCCAGCTGTTGTCCCGTGAGAGCTCAACCCTATTGGTCACAATAGTGAAAACGAAGTGATTGCTCTCTTTTTCTGTTGCTTTACTGTCTGTATGAAAAGAAGTGTGCATAAATTTGAACACCGTGGCACTTTCTTCTTCTTCTTCTTTTTAAAATGTTGTGACTCATTCATTTTCAAGCGGGATGGGAATATGATTCACTGGTGAATATTGTCTTACGTCAGCCTCAAGAACCGTTCAGTGATCTCAGCGCTGTGTTCAGGTCATTTAGGGGGAATAAGTGTTTGGAGCCCTTTTTTTTACAGGGCTCTTGAATTTGTAATTCAAATTTTGAAAGCAAACGAGCAAGAAAGAAGGAGACCAACGCAAAATCCGCAACCTTATTGAAATGTTCGCCATTAAGCCCTAAAGGGGGTGAACGCAGCAATAGGAGGGAACCTTTTGAGTTTCTGAATGTTCTTTTGATGGCTATCAATTCACAATATTCTACTTAACATATGTTAACATGTTTCTTTTGTTCTTTTTTTGAAACCAAATATTGTGTTTTTATTTTGCATCAGTTTAGTAATAACTCCAGATGTCACTGAGTTTTTGTGTGTCAGCACTGATGGGTAAAGGTAAAGAAAATGGGAAGTTAGAAGGGCGGGGGAAAGTATTTTTACCTTCCAATAGTCCAGAGTGCTTAGAATGACTCTACAGTTTACATCAGATTGCCGTTTGTATCTACGAGATATATTTTTTGTTTAAATCAGTTTATTTTTGAGGAAAGACTTTTCTTTCTTTTTTTGTCTTTTTGGGAGTGGGCTTTCTGAGATGATGGTCCATATTGCCCCTGGTCGTCTGGCCTTACAGGAGGGACAGGACTGGAAGATCACGGGCAATGTGCTGGGCTGTATGTGTTTTTTTCTGTTTGCTTTTATTTATTGATAAATTTATTGTGCTGTCATTTGGTATGGGATTAGAAACTTAACAAGGTTGACTCAACGCAAAGGAGAGGAGACTGAATGAGAAACTAAAGTACATAAAATAATTGTAGTGTAAATCTATCAATGTCTTATTATATTGATGAACATCATGAAATATATGTATATTGGAAAAACTGTGTCTATGACAGCTTGTGCTTTCATTTGTGCTTCCTGCGCTTTGTCCGTGTGCAACAATGGGGAAATGCAAATGTGACTGCAAATCTGGGACCTGTGTGAATAAGCATACAGTTATTACCAATGCAAATGATATCCTTAATTGATCCTTAGTATATGCAAGAGTGCCAAAAAAGACTATGTTAAGACCTGAAGTCAGAAAAATGTGCACCTCTGCATCCATTCAGTCTGGTTTATAGTCTCTTTTTAACTCCTTAAACTCACATTAAGACTCTCGCATCACTGAAAACTAAACAGCATGCACAACCAGTTGCATGAGCATATAAATGAGCTAAACTATAATGTAGCTCATTCACTGTAGTTAGACTAATAAAGTAGGCACAAAACTTACGCCTCCATAGTAATTACGCACACTAAATTCTGTATCAGAAAAGTAAGTCTCTTGAAACCAGAGGGCAAAAATACAAACTGTCAGGTGTGGCTGAGACACTCATGTACATCACAGAATGGGATTGGGGGGGGGTTGCTCTCTAAAAACTTCTAACAACCTGCCAATATCTAATTAGGGTTTTGGAACCAGGGAAACCTATGAAGGAGTATTAGGATCATATTTTTAAAAATACAATAATTAAAGTTGAAATTTTGAGAACATAAATAGAAATTTTAATAGTAAAGCCACAATTTGTGAGAATGTACTACTTTTTGTTTCAGGTAACAGATAGATAATTTCTCTTTTAGCATCTGGTAACCAAGTAAGTATCGAAAATTAACAATTTTATCTTATTGTCGACAATTTTATTCCAAGATCAAGCAGTATTTTACCTTTATTCTCGAATTTTCTACTTAATTCTAATAAATGCTGAATCAAAAAACCAAAACGTTATCATCGTCGTTTCCGGTGGCTTTTATTTTGAAGAGTAGCTAAAGCGGTCATATTTCTTGCTATCGGTTCATTAAATATGAATTTCCTAGCCCACATATGTAATAAAAGAAGAAGAAAAAAGCTCTCCAGCAAGCGCTAGCTCTAAATTAAGCACATAAAAGCAAAGCTTCATTTTGCACATTATTATCATGGCGCTGACTCTTTCCAATTGCTTCGTCAGCGCAAAACAGGCTTTCTGACAGAGTGGCTAAATGAACGACTGCACACGCTTCAAATGGAACAACTTGGACGAAGAAACAGAAAATGAGCTGCTATCACTCCGAAGATGATGAAACAGAAAGAGGGGGGATAGACCATTGTTGTTACACGACTTCACCATCTATTTGTGAGGGCGGCGATAAGAAATAACACTGCACCCAAGATGTAGCTTCACGTTTTCACCGCTGGGTGTCGCCCTGTCCTCTACAACATTACTTCACGTACACTACAGACTGAAATTACTCACACTAAACTACTTGCCAGCATGCAAAAGCATAGATGCTGGCTTGCAACACTTCGTTTATATCACCTCTGCATGCAACCAGCTACATCGAAATCTGTGAGGGTAACCACTGCTCTATTTGCACACTTAGAGTTTTCTTTTCAGATGTTTCCTCATGCAAGCGTCTTGTTTTTGTTTTGATGGTGTTTATTATTTGAACTCATTTCTACAGATGGATATAGTTGGCTATTTTCTAATCTGTCTAACTTGTGCTTTTTATTTCTGAAAACCACATGTCTGCCACTGCAGCATAAGGGAAAAAGCATGCATGTGAAAGGAATTAACTTTTTCTAGCTGAATACTGTCATTACCATGACTCGGACTTACTGGCAAATAATGATGTCTCCTGAGCAGCTACCATAAAATGTGAGGGAAGTCAAGTATTAGGTGTGACATTTGAGTTGCCGTTAGATCTGACTTCAGTGAGACATCCTGTTATTGCTGTGAGCTTTTTGGCTCATTCACTGGAATATCTTATTTTCCCCATAAAACGCACAATGAAGTGCATCCAGGAAAAAGGCTATTATGCCTCAACGACTTCCCTCCTGAAAAGTGACAAACTCAGACAAAGCAGGACACAGTCATTCCAAGTCACCTCTGCATGTGCTTCCATCTAGTTATCACTGAGATCCTATGAGAGTTGGTCCTTACTGCAACGCACCGCATGATTTGAGGAATGTTTTTTTTCTTCTTTTTTTTTTAAAAAAATGTGCGGAGTGAATTTGTGAGGAACCATATTTAAACAGAACAGATGGCTCCACAGTTGCTTTGAAATCATCAGTTTGGATCCATCACCTTTACAGATGGATTCACACAACTGCACGCATTCTGGTTTTGGTTTTTTTCCCTCACCTCTGAAGCACAGTGTCACGTTAAATTGTGTTTCAGAGTTTAAAAAGAGAGGGAGAGAGATTAACAGCTTGCAAAAGGAAATGTGTGGATGTAATAACAGTAATGTGCTGGCTCAGGGAGGAGGCATGGACGTGACCTAACTCCAGGGTGCGTACCAAAAACAACTTTTCACTTTTCTGGGACTGTCTCGCTGTCAAACTGTTTTAAGTTTGTTTTCCATTTTTCTCAGTCAGCGCACCCCTCCTCTTTTGCCTCAGCCGTCCGTTCACTACAAGTCATCTCCTCCCCCGCTGCTGTTCCCTCTTGACTCCCCAGCAGGAATGTGGGGCCAGCTTGGAGGACTCTTTCAGGAGTTACAGCAGAAACCTACACTCTTGCCTCGGATTACGGCTTAAAGGTCACTGTTACTCCCACACATATTGGCAGCGGCTGCATGGTTGTGCAGACGTCGTACACTCCACCCCCACCGACCACCACCACCACCACCACCAGCAGACTCCTGCGCGCCTTTGCATTCCTTCCCCCGCTGACTCTTATCAGAGTCTTTGGGGTTAAACACAAACACAACACAGCACGACTGGGGAATGCTCATTTCTCTAACTGCAAAACAGACAAGCACCAAATCTGTCAAAAGTTTGGAAAGCATGTGGCACAAAACCTCTTTCAAGCAATCTGGAACGCCACAATGAGATCTGAACTATAAAATCTTACTAAACATAAAAAAAGAAAGAAAAGAAAAGAAAAAAAACTTCTTTGTGGAAATATCTTTGTGATTTTACAGACTGTCTGGACCTTTTCCCTCACAGTTTGATCAAGATGTCCACCTTTGTAGTCCATAAAAATTTATCATTTTACATCAGCGTACCCTCCACAGGCCTCAATAACGCAGGCGAAAGAGTTGGCTCATTACTGAATCTCAACAGAGAAAGGATACTCCCTCCTCTCAAGTGTTATTCTTGCCTTGGTGGCAAATAAACAGTCCTTGAGTCAATGGAGCCAAAGGAGCTCCTGGGGCTTAGGGAAATAAGAACATCAGGTTTATTATCATTCCTATTAGAGCTTATTTTGACTCCCACATGTATTTTTCATTCAACTAAGGCTATTTTTTTTAAAGAAAAACATTCTGTTTTGCAAATTAAAGGTCTCACATCATGCTGTGGAATGTAAAGATTTACGGGCCTTCCTGTGCACGTACAGCCCATACAGCCTCAGGCTTTGCCTCTACCTGTGCCCCCTCTGTAATCAGGAGTCAGACGCAAGCTGGAGTTCATTTTTCCTGAACTTTTAGGCATTTAAAGGTCCAGAAACATCCAGAAACAAAACTTTCCAGACTTCTGATACTGGAGCCCTTTGCTCCTCCTTCCTAGATGCTCACTGAGACTGAGACCAGACTTACTCTGGAAGAAACATCTGGCTCAAATTAAAGCCTTCTCCTCCGTCCCTCGCCACTCACGTCATCCCCCCCCCTCATGGTTATTTTTTGCAACTTTAGCCCTTTCATCCTTATTGTCCATCTCTTCGTCCATTCTTGCCCCCCTACTCATTCATTCTCTCCGCCCATTCCGAGCCTCCTCCTCCTCCTTCTCCCCCACTTCCTCCTCCTCTGTCTTTCACCTCTTGCCTCCTGTTACCATCTTCCTTTTCTGCAAATAGTCTGGTTTTCTTTTTGTACGCAGCATCATGAAGCCAATGAGCCATATCTGGGGTCTCTCCTTGGTCTTGTCTCTGAGTTTGGGATGGACAAAGGCCCAACAGACAAATTTCACCAGGTGAGGTTGCATTTTAAACCATTTGTGATCAAGAACCTGGAGAAGAAAGGTTCTTCTTGAAATTCACTCTGATCCTCATATGCAGATATGTGAGGTGAAGATACTTTTGTTTGTTTTAACAAATATCAACCGGGATAAAAAGGCTCCGCCGCCTTGAAATGATCTTTACTATGACATTTTAATTCAGTCCTGCTTCTGTACATTCTTTCCAGCTGACTGTTTAATTGGGCACAGAGCTGTCCTGTTGGTTTTGGGCTCATGATGTGTGGCGCACTGAGTTTGCAAAGGCTGAGGTGCCACAGATGTTAGTGCTTTCAGCTCTGCCTGTGGGGTTGAATCAGAGAAACTTGGCTCTGATTCTGTGCATTTAGGCTGTAATCAGCAGCTGTCTGACTTTGCTGGGGTTCTGCTGTCTGAGTCCTAGTCTGGGAAAACAACAACGTTATGTTTCAATCTAATTTTAGTTTTCTAATTTTGGTTGTCCACGTTGCTGTTTTTGCCTCCTTACAATTTGTTTACTTCCTCTAAAATGAGGCATGATTGAAAGATGTTTTATATTTCTTAAAAACGTGTACTCTCCAAAACTCTCTACACCACTAACTGTAAAATATCCCTTAACAGAAATGACTTCATAATAACTGACATTTTTTCAGTGGCTCCTAGTTTTACAAATGTATCCTTGCCAAAATAGGACATTTTTCTTCCTGGAAAGTACATTTTGACAAAGTGTCCAAAACCTGAGCGTCAGCTGTAAAATCCCCAGTACTTTTCACTGGCCTACAATTATTCAACTCTTTACTTCAAGCTACTGACTAGTCACTACATAGTTATGGACTACCAAAGCACTCAAGTTTAAAAAAATACAAATTAAAAATTAATATATGCAACCACTGTGATGGTATTGTCTCTAACCCCTATTAAATTGAGCTAGTCAGCCTCTGTTAGCTGCACACAATATCAAAGTCAGTCTGAGTCAAACAGTTATTTGATGTAAATACACACATTGCACAAATGCAAGAACATCTCTATTTAACAAGCATTACAAATCTTACCTCGTGGGTAAACTAGTTACAACAACTTAGATAGTTTCCAACACCAAAGATAACAGATAATGTTAACTAGCAAGAAGAAGGAAATACCCACCTCTTTCTTGTTCATGTAAAGTGTTGTTTTGTCCAAGGAACACATTGGGGATCAAAAGACACAAACATGATAACCAGTTTACATTAGTTATGCTAGCCCAAACTCAAACCATGGCTGGTTAGTTCAAACTCTGTTAAGTTTGAAAATCTTTTACTGTATAAATGGACTAAGAAAAAGGCAGTTGTGTGACTGGGTAGATGAGGCTTGTATAAGAAAGCCCTTTGAGTGCTCAAATTGAATAGAAAAGCAGACTATAGGTACAAGTCTATTTAAAACACACAAATAATGACAGGTAATTTGGGAGCAATTTATCTTACTAAAATGCTATTCAACATGTGGCTATAAGATCTGCGAATGAAACCACCAACCTTTAGATTAGTGGACCTTGGCGTCTCCTATTGGTAATGGAAGTCCAGCTGTGAAGCTTCAACATTAGCAAAAGGCTAATGACTTCAATCAATCAAAAGTTCAGATTCCTATGGGGACGATAATTGACAAAAGAAAATCGCTATGTAAACCCACACGTATAACCATTTAATCAGAAGTCTTTTTGCAATCACAAGATTTTCCTCTTGCTGGACTTTAAAAAGAATGCAAAGTACTTCTGCGCTGGCTTCTGTCTTAAGAGCAGAAAGCCACAGCCATGTTTTATATACAGTCTCTGGCTCTATTTCCTGAGGTACAGCCAAGCTAAGACTATAAATCGATTTATAGGCTTTATAAATGACTGATATAGAGTAAACAAGGGTCTGTCAAAAGAAGTCATCTTAACTTAATTATGATCCTGTTACAGAGCTCAAGTGCTGACTCCAACTTGATTGAAGTGTGATTATTGTTGTTTTTTTCATTCTTTCCCTGTTTTAGTGTCAACTAAGCAGCAGACTTTAATTAAGAAAAAACATTGCAAGAATACATGTAGCAACATCTGCACCCTGCGATTAAATCATCATATAATGAAAATTTCCATCTTCTTACACTAATTTCTTCCAGTAAACTCCCACAACAACAACCACAACAGCCAAGTGTTCATTTAGACAGACAACTAGAGGATGTTAGTCCCTTTAGGACTCTGCTTGAGATTCCCATTTCTCACTGACTCCTTTACCACAGGCCTGTGTTCTACTGCGGAGGAGACATGGTTGCTGAATCAGGCTTTGTTGGAAGTGAAGGGTTCCCAAGCTTCTACAAACCAAACAGCAAATGTGCCTGGCGCATCACCGTGAGTCACTCTCCCTTCCCCAAGCCTGAGTTCTCCAGCTTTTCCAAGCTTTCTGTGTCTGACTCATGTGATCTCGATGCTTTCCAGGTCCCAGAGGGAAACGTGATAACGCTCTCCTTTCGCATTTTTGACCTCGAGGCTGACTCACAATGCCGCTACGACTATCTGGATGTTTACAATGGACATTCCAACTTGGTGCAAAAACTGGGTCGCTTTTGTGGAACTTTCCGACCTGGAGCGCTCATTTCAACCACAAACATGATGATGCTGGAGATGGTGACTGATGACGAGACGCAGAGTCGAGGATTTCTGGCCTATTTCAGTGCAGTCAAACCCTACGTATCTGGTATGTGGTCACATGATGAAGCTGTTTTGTTTTTGTGTTTTTCATTATAATGCCATGTATGCATTCCCAAATAATCCCAGTGCCTGAATGTAGCATATATTTTTGGACTTCGTATCCATGACCACAATTTCTAATGAGGTAATTTTGCCTTAAATTAAAGTTAAGCTTAATTAAATAGTTAATCTCCTCTTCTTCTTGGCCTCTTGCCTCCTCAGCTTTAAGTGGTGGCAAACCTAAAACCAAAGTAATAATAATAACAATAATAATAAAACATTTGAAAGCACTGCAGAGGTTCTCAATACACATTAGTTTAACAACATTTATGACTCCTAAAATTTTTATAAATCCCAGATTAAGCCTGTTTTGGATTTAAACTATTAAAAATGACTATATTCTTTAAAACGATTGCCAAGTGCAGCTTTCATAGTTTAGGAATGAAGTGTTTACAGTGTTAAAGAAAACAGGAAGTTTCCCACCTCACCCAGCTTTCACAGTACTGTTGTAAGGGAGCAGAATAATAAGTAGTGAATTTCTTTGCATTAAAACCTTCAATAGCAAATTATTACTGGTAATTAAAGTAACCTCTGGCAAATGATCTGAAACATATCATTAAAAGTAACAGGAGGCAGAACCATCGACAGTCTGGATTCAGCAGATAGATGTTGAGTATCAAGCCTGAGATTAGTCTTCAGACTTTTCTTTTTTGTTTGGAAGAGCTTATAATTAAGCTTCAATAATATGCTTCAAATGTGACCCTGAGTCATGCTGCTCCAGCGACCTCCAGCAGTACCCTGGGGGCTCATCAGAAATTGTGTAATAATAGTAGAAGGGGGGCCGGCATAGAGGCCAAAGTATGATGCTACACCCCTGAGCTTGCACAATGTGTTTTAAAAAGTGTTCCAGCCAACAGGCTAGATTATTAATATCAGCTCAAAATGTTGAAATTTATATCTTTGTTATAAATGTGAAATGTCTTATTTGATATTAATGGTGCAGACAGCTTTAAGAAAAAGTCTTCTTATCAAGTCTCTTCATTTAGCACCCTAATGGAGTGTTTACGGCTTGTTTCAGACGAACAGTTCTGTGGGGGGAGGATGACAAAAGCCCAGGGAGAGATCAAGACACCCAACTGGCCCGACAAAAAATACGAACCAGGAACAAGCTGCTCCTGGCTGATCACTGTGGAGCCCAATATGGTCAGTGGCAAGCTGGCTCGCAGTGTGCAGCCACTGTATAGTCCAAAGTTCCTTACTTTGATTAATTGAATCTTTATACTTGTGTCTCTTTGGATACCAGGTGATCCACGTGAATTTTGATAAGTTTGCCGTGGAGGATGATGCTTATTGTCGCTTTGACTATGTGGCATTCTTTAATGGCGGAGAGAGGGATGACTCACGTCTGATTGGAAAATACTGTGGCGATCAGGTCCCAGAGTGAGTGACAGAAATTTCTGAAGCCTTTAAAGTCGTTTTAAAATAGCCATTTCTAATTTTACACCTCATCCTTTTTCCTGTCTCGTTCCTAGACCTATTGTTACCAGCGGAAATGTGCTACTGGTCCAGTTTGTGTCAGACCTCAGTGTGACGTCTGATGGGTTCCTCGCCCACTTTACCAGCATCGCACGTGGTTCTCAGATACCAACAGTCAACTCAGGACAGACTACAAGATACAGTCCTCCAGTACTTTCTGTCAAACCTGCACATCCTTCTACCCCGATAGAAACAACCACCAAATATGTGCCAGCTCCTGTCCCTAGGTCCACTCCGAGCCCCAAACCAGTCAAGCCCACTAGAGACCGTATTGCAAAGCCAAATGGAAAGAGGCCTGGTAGGTAAATGTACAAAATAAAAATAAAAAAGTTAACAACTAGTATCACTAAAAACATATTATTTCTTTTTCTCTATTTTCTTATTAGTGCCTCAAAATCCACTCTGTGCCAAAGCCTGTAAAAGAAGTGGAACAATCAAGACTAGTTTCTGTGCCAGTGAATTTGGTAAGTTTCCTGCTGTTGACATATATACACACACATGCATTATCAATCAGATGTTGCGTTCTGACTGACCCCACCTTTTTTCCAGTATTAACCGGGAAGGTGACCTCTGTGGCCCCGAGGCCCCGAGGTGCTATTCAGATTACTGTGTCCCTCATCAAGGCCTACAAAGCAGGCCGGCTAACCATAACACAAGTTGGAGAGACCATGTCAGTTAAGCTGATGTCACTGTGCAAGAAGTGCCCGCTGTTCCGCAAAGGTGGGTTGTTGCTTATTTTTTAATTCGTATTATCCAGGTGCTGGAGATCAGCAGTATCGTCTTTAACTCAACAAACATAACCTCATTTAATCTTAATGTTTGTGGGTTTTTTGGGTTTGGTTTTTTTTTTTCATTCTCACAGGTGTCAACTACATCATCATGGGTCAGGTGAATGAACAGGGACAAGGTACCCTGGAACCCGGTGCATTCACAGCTCTCTACAAAGCCCCACACCACAAATTGTTAATGAATATCAGCCGACAACCCTGTTAACCTCAAATACCCGTCCAGACCAGAACATGGAAACACAAATCCAGACATTTTAATGTGAAATGCAGCTCTTTCAAAGCACTATATTACAGGAATACATAACTTCAGTGTTGTACCGCAAAATAATTAAAAGGAAGGCAATTGTAATGTCTTATTCAAAACTCTGCCAAACCTTGTGTTTGTAATTTATAACTGAATAAAGGTTTTATATCTCTTTCATTTTATCTGACTGGCTACTTTGTGTGTGTGTGTATATCAACTGTGACACTTAATATTAGAATGATGTCTCTGACTCCACCTTGTGGATTTAAAAAGTAAGAGCAACCTGCACATTATGAATCGGATAATCATGGCTCTAGATGAAGAAAATGTATTGTCATTCATAAACACAGAGACCAGTTTACCTTCATTTTTTTTTTCAATATTTTTTTATTCGAAGATTCTGAAGCCAGGAATGACAAAGTCAATTTTCGAAAGATATATCAAGAAATTCCTCAAATTTATTAACAAAGGAAATGGAATTGCTCATTTTTTCTCTGCTTTTTTGTAGCTTGCAAAACCATCTGAACCACTGAATACTTCTAGGGCCAGGGTCTGGCAGACTGACCTTATATTTGAGACCCGTGGTTCCTATTAAAAATCTCAAGAGGTGATAAAGTCTAAAGTCTTTGGTCAAAGAGTCTAAATCAAGATGTCAAGTTTTTCAAAAAGGTTTCTATAAATTCCTGTTCTGACCTCATATAACTAGAGTGCAACCAAAAAATGTTCTGTACTTTTAGTACGGAATTATAATTGGAAACCTTGCTTTTTTAATTATTACTGAAGTTTATTAGTATAAATGTGTTTCACACGGCTATACCAGAGCATCACAAGTTGTAGAAATAACAGAAAGAAAAATAACAGAGTGCTCCTACCACCAGTGACACAGCAGGGATGTGGCTTTTTATGTCCAAGTGAGAAGTCCAGTGAAACAGACAATCACCTGTGAAAAAGCTGACATCCCCATATGCCCTCTTTGCTTTCCAGCAGCTTGTTATGTGGGTTGTTGATGGCAGTTTGTCCATTAGATGTACTACCCAGTCTTCTCCTCATTCTTCAATTTTATCTTCAGTTTCATCCCTAGCATCCTCTTCTGCCACACCAACACTCTGCATGTCCTCCTTCACCATGTTCAGCATTTGGCCCACATTTGTAATTTTCTTTGGGCTACCTTTGGCTTTGACTAATGAGGCTGAGATGCAGTCTAGCTGCCTCAACTAAGCCACGGGTCTACCTTATGACCCCAGACACTTGCCGTATCCTAAGTCAGTCTCAGGTCATACCCTTTGAGCCACATCTGGCCCATACTATATTTTATGTAGCTCGTGTCATGAGTTTTTCCTGCATCTGGCCAAAAGTATATGTCACTGAGTTAACTGAGCTATCAGGGCAGGGTTTTTTTCTGTGTAAAAAAAAAAAAAGAAGCTGAGTGACACTTTATTTTTTTAAAAAAAAACTTTACTGTATAAAAGAAAAGAAAAGAAATTAAATACATTGAAACTGTATTCAAAACGCAATTGTGACTCTTAAACAATGAATATGAATGATTAAATGTGATGGATTTTTACAATGGCTACAGAAAAAGGACATATAAAAGTAGATTTCATTATAAAGCAGGAAACTTGATAATATAATCATATACAATCCTCCTCTCCACTCCTCTCATCTACACCCAGATGCTACCCTTCCCCTGTCTCTCCATTGCATCCTGTTGACTGAAGCAGCTCCCCGGACCTTGCTTCTGATTGCGTTGGGTGGGCAGGTTCTTGTACACAGCCCGGCTGTAGGGAATGAAGCACAGGCCCAGCTGGAGGTGTCGGGCCAGACGGCAGTAAGCCGCCAGCGCCAAGACCAGCAGAGGGGTGAGCAGCAGAAAGCCCACCACCAGCAGGGCTATGCAGGCTGTGTCGTCCAGCAGGTCTGAACAGTATAGTGATGTTCCGTGTGGCTGCACCTGAAGGAGAAGGGATGAAGGGTCACAGAGGCCATTCTCACCAAACCATCATCAGCACTAACTCTAAGAAGTGTTTGTGTATTTAAGGTGCTCACACTAGTGATGTACAACACGGTCAGCATGCAGTGTGCTGTTTGTGAGTTCCCTAAGTCTCACAGTGACCTAGAGCAGCTTAGTAAATGAGCTCTGGGAGGCTCCAGAAACAGCTGAGAAAACAGCGTCAAATCTCCGGAAATAAAGGAATTCCTTTCTTTTCTTTGGCATTCCAACATAAGAGTTTGATTAAAAATCGACGTCAAGAGGTGCAACTCCAGTGGTTGGTTTGATAAACTGTGATTACCAGCAGAATCTAGTTTTAACCCCTTTCTTTCAATCTTTTAAAACAGCATTTTCTTTCATTAAATCCAAGATAATTATATAAATATATATATATATTTACTGTGGAGTGGCAGAGAAAGCCGAATACGATCATGGTCAGCGCAGGGGTGAGGATGATGCCGAACAAGATGCTGGCCAGACTGAAATTGATCAGAGCGATGATCATATTCTGTGCAGTGACCAGCACGGAGCACGCCCAGCAGTCCAGAGAGCCCCTCAACTCCACAGGGGGGTCAGCGGCTTCGCTCCCCCTGTGAGAGTAAGGAGGCGGCACCACGACCCCTGACCCCAATCTGGAGGAGAACCGTGCTTCGGAGCGGGCTTGCTCAGACATCGTCTTCTCCAGCGTCCCGGTCCGTGAGAGGCTCATCTTCTTTGTGGTCTGTTCTGCATAAAAAAACCCACACACGAGTCATTCATGCAGCTAGACAATCCACAAAACAACCTGGATCAGCATGACTTTGTTTTAATCCCGGCGTTATCGATCTCATCTTGGGTCTCTACTTGTCTTTGATTGTCTGTTAAAAACCTTCCCTCTCCCTGCATGCTCTGATTCTGATTCAGTCTGACCGCTACAAAGATGGAAAGTTACAGAATATTAAACCATATTATGCAATAGGTCCCTGAAATATTGTGGCGAAAGATATGGAAAGTCACCATGAGATAACCGCACAGTTGTAAGTGCAAGGAAATTAACTTCCCTGACTCCACCTCCGACCCCCTCCCAAAACAATGAGCCAGGAGCATCTGGAAAAGTTTGAAAAAATTCCACTACTCACCGAAGTGTCAGAACAATGTCACAATTTTATTCATGAAATGCTGGGTGTGAGCTTTTAATTCCTACATTTCAATTCATTCAAGTGTTTCCACGCGATAAAGAGGAGCACTAACACTACTTCCCTCTGATCTGTGCTGCACTGACAGCTGCTGGTATTCACCAGTGTGAAATCTTTCACTTTGGCATTTCAACCTCACCCTCCAATCGACTGTCCAGTTAGGTGTTAAGATCATTAAAAACGTCTAAAACTAGATTATTGTGCATTATATGGAAGTCAAAGAGTACAACTTGAGTAACAACTATCACATAGATTAAAAGGGCTCTTTGAGTATTAAAAAAACATATCAACGGCTTACACAGCATTTTAACAGTTCCTTCGATCTGGGATGGCCTTTTGGAGACACTGGAGAAAATAGGCTGTTTGCTTCCAGATCAAAGTGAACCCTACTGAATGGCACTGATTTAGTGTGTACACATTCAAATAAAATGAGCTGTTTTGTTCCAGCATGTTTTTATTTTTGAAAAAAAGAAAAAAGAAAGGAAAGCAAAAGTAAAGGATGGATCCTGTCATACTTACTTGCGTTATAAACCTGATGACCTTCCCCGGTGCAGCTCAGTAGTGGCAGCAGCAGATGAAGAGAATTTCAAGAATTTCCTCCTGATGTGCGTCTTCTCCGACTAAAAATCCAGATTTCGAACGTATATCCAAGTAAAGGTGGAGTTTCTACCTCTCGGCTAAGTCTTCTTCTGTGCTCAGGGCTAATTATACAAGCTAATAATAATAATAATAAGAAGAAGAATCAGGAATCTGTCAGCAGTTTGGACTTTAGAGATGTCACAGAGGCGGGCAGAAAAAAGCTCTACAGGCTGGTGGCAAATTGTGCTTTCCTACTGGCTTCAGCGCTTCCTTCCCTGACATGCTTTTCCTTCCCTTTTTAAGATTTTCACTCTGACTCCAGTTTTGAGATCTGAGCCAGTGAGCCTGTATCCTGTGTTGCCTCGAATGCACAGAAAGAAGGCTGGGCTGTGTTAAAGGCTGATGTTAGGTTTGTTGGGCAGAGGTGCAGTGGAGGGGTTTATATACGATAACCCCTGAGAGGAAGGGGGAGGGAGGAAGAGTGTTTATTTGGATGGATTAGAGGAGTTATATGCAGCCCAGTCTGCAACACTTTACACCTTCACTGAGCTTTTTCTTCACTGTCAAGTCCCGATAAGGTCCTGTTCAAAATCCAAAACAACTCATTTTGTATCGCTTTTCAAGCCAAAAGAGAAAAAATAAATAAATTTGAACCTATTCTGGGAGAAGTCAAACTGAGAGTCTGACAGAAGACTTGCTATATTTACATTTTCACTGAGAGCTCAATTCAACCACTTGGCAATATAGCCTGAAGTAAGATGTTTAAGGCACAGACAGACTTACATAAGGTTTCTTCCCAGTGCGGGAGTGACAGGGGTTTGGCCTTTGACCCTGTGATGAAAAACAGATCTGCTCTTTCAGAAAACATAAGGAAATGAGGAAGCGGGGGAACACTTGCTAATTTAGAGGTGGGGAAAGAGGCTATCATGGGACTGATAAGAAACCAGAGGGGCTCAGATCAAAGGGTGAAATTAGTATTTTGATATGAAGTCTAATTTTATTATCTTTTTTAAAAAAAGCTCACCGTAGACATCTTTGTTTATTTCTTTTTTTAACAAGGGGCAGATCTATAAATTCCCCAAAGAGAATGAGACTGATCAAAGAACTCTTGGCGTTTAATCTGTGGGTTTAAAATAGAAAGAGGGGATGAGGAACAGAGAAGGTGACGGGGGTCAACCAGTGTTTTTGCCATTAGCAGTGCCACAGTGTGTGTTGTTTGCATGTGCATGTGAGTGTATGAGAGGGCTGGTAGAGGAAGACCAGTCTTCCTGTCCTTGGATCCGGGATATCCGCTGCTGTGTCCACGCTCGACACTGTGATGTGCACAGGTCTGGCAATCTCATACCCGTGAGACAGAAAGAATGACACTCTCATTGCGTGTGGCGCCTGTTTTCAAACAGTTTCATGTAAGTCTACATCTGTTATATTATTTTGGTTCATTATCATTGTATAAGCAATATGTAGCGTTACTTCTTTTGGTCACTTTAGGCACTGACTTCATTGTTTTACTGTATGACTTAGTTGACTTATTGCTACATTTGAATTACTTTCCTGCTGAACTCGAGAGCAGCTGCAGCTTGTAGCTTTGACAAGATGGTATCAGGAAAGTGTTGGAGGGAAAAATAAACGAGCTGTGTGCTCGCCTCCCTCAGCATCAACTCTGAGGGAAGCACAGTGTCCAGTGGAGCCACTCAGTGGCCATAAGCAGACTGACAGAAGTGCAGCTGGCACATTTAAATGCTGGATCAGATCCTTCAGGACCACAAGACCTCATTGTTGCACAGATATGCCTTCAAAAGTGAAACAATTTTGTGAACTTGGAAAACTAAAATGAAAATAAAAAATATTATCCTTTGTTTCAGTATTTGTTAGTTTGGCTTGATAGCTAACACTTTTTAATTAATACTGAGTTTGACAGGAATGATAGTGGAATTTACTAATTAATGGATAATGGATGGTGCATAGTGAGATTATTTGAATTTTTAGAAAATGGAAATTTTGATGTACTGGTTCTAGAAAAAAAGGGGGAATTGCATCACCAATAACACGAGGTTTTATTCTCCTGTAAAACTAATTTTTATTCAAATTAATAAAAGATTCAGACAGAAGCAAGTTGCATGCAGTTCAGTCTCACTTTCTTAGAAAACGATACCATATAAAATAAGTCGTGTTTTTAAATGCTTATAAACTTCTGCACCTCCACACTAGAATGGAGTTGGGTTGCAAAGCAGCTTGTCGAGCCATCTACAACTGTGGGCGGGCAAAGCTCTTTTTAAGATTTTCTCATAGAATGCAAATAGACACTGTAGCTTACCCATCAGGTAAAAGACATCCGCTCATATTGAGCTAATCTCAAAGAGAGCAGAGAGGGTTAGCCAGTTAAGACTGAAGAAGGTACTCGATGGGACTCCAAAAAAGAAATGAAACGTCGGAAAAAATCATTGTGGGATAATTTATCAAAACATTTTATTTTCTTGAACAACCATACAATATGTCACAGAAAAATCACAGAGGGATTTAAGACAGGTCTGGCTCAGGTTTTTTCTTCTATGTGAGTTCTTTTTCAAACAGTAAGTGCAGCATAAATCAAACAAGTCAAGAGGGGGGAAAAAGAAGCATTATTACACCCTCCAAATAATCCCAATAATGAAGACAAGACACGAAAAACCTCGACGCCATTAAAAGTCACATCCCTAAAAGTCTCTGCAAAAGTGTCAAGAGTTACAACTACTGCTAATGCTCATCATAAAATCACTAATGCCTCACAAGATTATGAATTTCATACAATGGAAAAAAAATGTTAAAAAAGATCTCGTATTTATCTGTTAGATACAGTACAAAGACATCATTCCATTTCTGTTACCAGTAAACTGTGTTGAAATGGTTCTGAGCACCAAATGGTTGGTTTGAGTTGTATCACTGACTTATGTTCATATATCATTATATGCTGTTTAATGAGGGGGCACTGAGGCAAGGAGGGGTCTAGCACCATGAAAATTAAACCACCCCCCTGATTGCACTTCCCCTATCAACACATTATGACCATACTACATTTTTAAAATACCTTGTAGCCCCTTGTCAAGTGACGTATCCTTTGATATGCAATAAATATATACGAAAACGACAATGTACAGTATAAATAATGTCACAATTTACAATTTTCCATTTTCTCTGTGATCCAAAAAACCGAAACTGACAACAAAAAAAAAGAGGTATAAAAGCGGGAAAGATTTCCCATTGCAGTTATTTAAACTACAGTGAAACAAGATATTTTTAGGGTGTATTTTAATATAGCAACAACAGAAACAAATGACTAAGGTGGACAAGTCCGACCAAAGACGAGTTAAAATTTCTGATTGAGAACAAATCTACAGTCTTCTAGCAAACCTGAAAACAGATACATTATGTACATTGAATGGTGTGCACAGACTAATGAGGGGCAGAGGTATGATGTGGAAGATGTCATTCGTGGGCATTCTATTATAATGGTTATACGACAGTGAGGTTGAACCGCCATCCAAATTCATAAAAACAGACCCGAGCTTGTGGAGCGAGCGCTAAAGACAACGGCAGGAAGAAAAGCTGCTGAATGTACTTTGAAGCAGCGCTAGGCGCATACAGCATGGTAACCAGCCTCCCAGCGTCACACTACATTACAGAGCACGCGTGAGATTTTTAGCTTGTAGCTTAGAACTTTTTAAAAAAGTGTCTGTGACAAAATTAGTTGTGTTTATAAACAAAAAACAACATCATCATAGATTGCATTAATATGTGACTTAAAATCTCAACATGTGAAGCTACATCAACTTTGGCACATTTTGTAGCCAAGTAAAAGTGAACGCAAAATAAAAGAAGGTCATATGAACAATAAATGCGCCATTACTAATATAAGCAATAAAATGAATTAATGACAATGAAAATCATTTGATGTGCTGATAAAACAAAGAAATCTGGGTCTTTCCTGTCATATTTACATTCAGCCGCTCTTGAACATGCAATACTGTTCAAAAGTTTTGGTGCACTTTTTTTTTTAGAATAAAAAAGTAATTTGTTTCTGGAAAAAAATTGAAATTACTTAGTAATCATTAGTTTAAATTAGACACATTGTAAATGATGATCAGTGACCACCGGAATCGTTAACTATACATCATTAGTAACTATTTTAATGGAGGGCTGTTTTCAGGAAGCATCGTGTGTTCCAGCGGTACACTGTTACCTAATACAAGTTTATTAAGTTAAAAGGCTAAGTGATCATGCTCGGAAGCTGCAGAATTGGCCTTTGTTTGACTGATTGCAGCTGCTTCATCAAGAAGGTTTATGTTCTAAATAATGAAGCTCTTCAAAAATATTTAATAAAACAGCGTATATGATAGCTTTCTCTGAACCAGCACAATCTGCTTTTAACCAAGAGAAGTCGGAGGACCTTGTGTGCAGCCAATAAAGTATCCAAGTACATCTGAGTCTCCAGTTTGAACAATAGATGCCACATGGCGTCTTCTCTGGCAGCTTCAACAGCGCCCATAAAATGCCTGTCTGAACATCTGCAGTAAAGAGGCGTCTAAGCAGTGTCACAAAGGAAAAAAGCCACAAGACGGGCAGAAGACCGAACAGCAAAATATGGCTTTTTCCTCACAACTTTGCTTGAAGGCCAGAATCCTGGAGTCACCTCTTCACTGCCGACACTGAGACGGATGTTATGTAGCTGCTGTTCACTGAAGATGCCAGGTGAGGACCTGTGAGGTACCTGTTCCTCAAACCAGTCTTTAGTCAGTGATGGACTTCTCCTCTTCCTCAGCTGTGCACCAGCCTCTCCAAAATCTCTTTCCATTCTGATTAGAACTAGTTTGTCAATTTCTTTTTGGCTACAACTGAACGAGCCAAATTTACTGCTTCCGTTACTTCAAAAAACATTTTCACATGTACTCATTTAATTTACAAAAACACTCTTCTGACGACCACATAGCCTTTTAGCACGATAAAGCTGTAACAGGAAACACCGCAGAACACAGAAGTGATGGTTCTCTTCGAAGCAATGACGACTTTGTCCATTAATCAGAAATTGTTTTGTAGCATGTGGCATGTCTGATCAGCACTATGCCTCATTAGACAAAAACCAAATATGCTTCTATTTCAGAAACAAAAAAATCTTCCGAAACCAACCCAAACTTCTGAGCAGCAGCGCACCGAGCTGGACCCTTCAGGACCGACGATACTGACGCGGCCTGCAGTCTGACCTCACTGGTTTTTGCATTATAACATGATTGTGTGTCCCTCCGGACGTTTCACTTCACGAGCACTTCACTGACATAAACCCGAACGGCGACCCCTGCTCTCTCGCACCCCATCTATGCACACCACTGCGTATCCCATAAATTTATTCACAATTTACAATTATTTATCTTCTCTGTCATCTAGAAACAAGAATATTGAAACAAAAGAGGTATAAAACTGGGACTGTTTGCCCATTCCAATAATAAAAAAAGAGAAAAGAAAAAGACATCACAATGCCTTTTTTCCTCCATGTGTCATAGAACCACACCTAACACCATTTAGACCTGTGAAGAAGCCAAAAACAAATAAAACAAGTTCGTTTTTCTTTCTGCACACTTCATTTTCAAATAAGAACAAAACTGTTTTAGTCCTCTGCTAAACCCGTATTTTAGAGACACTGATAAAAATTTGTGTTTTTTTCTTTTTAATGCTTACATAAAACCTTTGTGTGTGTTTAATCTTCTAATTATCTCTCCTCTAAAGTTCACAAGGCCAATGTGGTGTACTTCTAGGCTGGTAAAACTTTTTTTAAGCATCTAACGAGCATAAATAAGATTGGAATAGCACCTCAGAGAGTTTACAGACAGGAGTTACAAATGTCAGAGCTTTTACCTGAATATGAAAAAAAAAAACAAAAAAAAACCCCAACAACAAATAAACAGAAACAGAAACCAGTACGATGCCAAATGTGACAATCAGCTACTTCTCTTATGAAGCGTTTCCCCTGCTGGTACATTAGAATCACAGCAAATTCATGGACACATAGAATAACTAGATTGGTGTAAAAAAGTTCTACTGAATTTGCATAAAAGTACCTGAATCAATACACAGAACTGGCTACTTGACGCTTTTGAATCACAGCAGTGTCCGTTGAAAATACATCACCTGATTTTCAGTGCTAGCAGTGCTCACATTGTGTTTTTTTTCTCCTGTCCTTATCTAAAATGCTTCTTGTGAAAAGTACCAGTCTAGTCATTCTATTTCAAAACACATGTCCAATCAGCAGCTGGTATGGGGAAGACGGTGAGCTATATAGTTGGACTGGCTGAGTATCCATACCTTACAGTGTGATGTAAACAATACTGAGTAAACGTGATTGGCTGATTGAGACAGTGTTTGCAGGAACAGATTGCCTTGAAGGCAACATTTGTGCTGCCATTAGAGTTTTGGTTATGGCTGAAAGACACTGTGGAGGAGTCCTCACTTTGAGAAGGGAGTTGGAGTCTGAAGGAGGAGGGGAGAAAAAAAAGAGGAAGAGAGACAGTTCAGCTGGGGGTTTGGAAAGAGTTGTTATCAAATACTCATTGCATTACTGCGGACTATTTTTCAAAGCAGACAACTAGTATCTGCAATAAGGATGTTGTTTATTTAAAAGCACCAGGACAGGGAACCTAGCAGACTCCCTTACTGCAGCAAGAAATCATAATGTGAACCCCAATTTTACAAAATGGCCAAAAGTAATATCAATTTTAGCCAAATAACACATGACTTATCTGATATGTATAATGGTAGATGAGAGCAGTTCTAGGGAAGGTTAACCAAAGCCAATAAAAAACAAAAAAAAGAGAAATCGAGAGAAATAAACTCTCATTCACACATTTCTAAAGGGAGAAACTCTAAAGGCTGGATTAACATAATAGCGTCACATCAGCCACCAGTAAACAGCACTTCATCCAACCCAGTGTGCTTTTTGAGAATGATGACTATTCTCTGTTTAAATGACAAATACATGATGACATCACCTTGTGAAGTGATGTAACTGTTTGGAAAAAAATAAAAGTTACAGGGAAATTCTGATTTTCTTTTTTGGTTGTGAACTTCACAAATTTGCTAGCTCAACCTGTTAAAAAGAAAACGTAGGAAGGTAATTTCGCTAAAACAATACCATGAAAAAGTATTTGACCCCTTCCTGATTTCTTAGCTTTTTGCATATTTGTCACACTTACATGATTCAGATCATCAAACAAATTGTAATACTAGACAAAGATAATCTGAGTAAATACAAAATGTTATCTAGACCTACCAAGTGAAAATGTGAAAAAGTAAACCTGGTAACTTGTTGTGTCACCCTTGGCAGCAAGAACTGCAATTAAGCATTTGTGATAACTGGAAGTGAGTCTTTCACATCGCTGTGGAGGAATTGTGGCTCACTCTTCTTTAGAGAATTTGTTTTAAGTGAGCCACGTTGGAGGGTTTTGGGGGATTTAAATCTGGACTTTGGGCACTCCAAAAACCTTAATTCTGTTTTTTTGAACCATTTAGAGGACTTGCTGATGTGTTTTGAATCACTGACCTGCTGCATAAGCAAAGTGTGCTTAAATTTCAGGGCACGAACTAACGGCAGGACATCCTCATTCAGGATTTTCTGGTAGAGAACAGAACTGATTGTTGTACCAATTATGACAAGTCGCTCAGACCCTGAAGCAGCAAAACAGCCCCAGACGATCACAGATCCACCACCATGTTTGACTGCTGGTGTGATGTTCTTTTTATGACATGCTCTGTTCCCGTTACATGATGCAAAAAAAATAAATAAATAATTATAAATCAACTTTTGTCCAGTTAGTCCACAGAATATTTTCTTGAGGATCATCAAGATGTTTTTTGGCAAACATGAGATGAGCCTTCGTCTCTTTCTTACTGTTGAATCATGAGTGGGTTCCTTAGATGTTGTTCTGGGTTCTTTTATAACCTACTGGATGAGTTGTTAAAAGCTTTATGGAGTAATTTTGGTAGGCCGGCCATTAAAGTTTTCTCCATTTGTGGATAATAGCTCACTGTGGTTTGCTGGAGTCCCAACGCCTTAGAAATGGCTTTATAACGCTTTCTTTCAGCGACTTTGTTTCTCAGTTGTTTCATGATAATGATGTGTTGCTTTTTCAGATCTTTTAGCCTGCTCCACTTTGTCAGACAGCTTTTTTAAAGTGGTTTCTTGATTAGACATGTGTTGCAGGCCTGCTCACAGTCCATGAAATTGAACTCATTTAAAAACTACAGTTTGTATTTACTTGGGTTATTTTTGTCAAATACATATTTTTATGATCTGAAACATGTAATTATGACAAATATGTGAAAAAAAAATCAAGAATGGGGGAAATACTTGTTCACAGCACCGTAGCTCCAAATGCATGATAGAGATGCCATCAAAAACAAAAAACAATCCGAATAGCGACATCTAATTCATTCCAGATGCCAGATTAAAAAGTGACAATTAGAGATTATAAAATCATACTAACCAGCACAAAACCGTCATAGATTTTCATCAGCTCCTCTGTCCGATACTGTTCCAGCACCACTACTCCTGTCAGCAACGGGCTCTTAGCTCTGGCACAGTCCTCACAGTGCACCACGTAGGTCGTCTTACTACTGTTCTCACTGGTCACAAACAGCAAGTTAAACACCTCCACCTGCACAAACACAGTGTAGTCAGCACCACTTTAGTCAAGCATTAGTTCATATTTAGTGGTATGACTCTGTTGGGGAACCTTCCAGACCCTTCTATATACAGACATAGGGAGAGCCAAAGCAAAGCCCCAACACAGGACAAAGCAGGTATCAGCGACTGCAGATATAACATTGCTTATGCCAGAAACAGCATGAAAAGGAGCAGCTACAGCAGAGGAGGGTTACAAAGCAGCTTGCAGGTATGCAGCACTGAGGGAAAGCTAAAGAGGCACAAACAGCATCTTCTAGGATGGATTTGCCAATTGGATGTGTAAAAGGGTGTCAGCTGAGCGGCCTCATAGCCTGAATAAACTAACGCCGCGCTCGACTTTTGAAAGTGGGACTCGTATCATGCTTTCACTTCTTTCACACAACAGAAGAGTCACTCACATCACACTCGTTGCAGTAGTAGGCTGGCTCGTCTTTCACGCGGCTCTGGTAACAGATTTTCTTCCCTGCAGCCACCAGCTGGTCTCTCAGAATCTGGATGTGCTTGATGGACTGCAACAGGCAGTGTCTGAGTGTTTGAGAGAGAGAGACAGAGAGGGAGGGGAAGACAGTGAAAGATGTAAACTAACGCCCCCTCACATACACACATGTATTGTGTAGATGCAAACACACATCTTACTTGATCATCTTGAAGGTATCCTGATCTGTGATTTTAATTGTGCGAGCCACATTCCAGGAAACGTGGATCATGGGAACGATTGACTTAACCTTCTTCACATCGTTCCACTCAAAGCGCTCCAGGGCGAGTTGATATTGGTATGCTGGAGGAGTGAAAAAAAAGCAAACACAAAACAGTGGCTGACAAAAGGCAACAGCATATTTAAGTAGTAACTTTAGACAAAGAGGTTTGAAGCTGCTGCTTTTGGCTTATTTTATTTTTGTCCTTGTAACTCACAGTTGAGCGGTCCCACATTCCAGGCAATGTTGTTGCACCAGCCCACAGCTTGGACCCAGTGGACAGTCCCTGCATTAATCCACACCAGGTCACCTGGCCTCTGGATGAAGCGGTACACAGGGATGTTGGAACTGTAGAGATCCTCTAGAACTGGCCACCAGGAGCCTGTAAGGTAGTCTACTCCATGCCTGAAGGAAAGACCAAAGCAATTCAGGCTACAGTAACATCTTTTGTATCATTTTTGTTTCAACTGAATAAGTTCTTAACTCACTTTTCACATAAATTATTAATAAGTTCCCAGTAGTGCTCATGGACTGCAAACCACTCGCAGTCACCGGGCCCGATGTTGATGTTAACTGAGCAGAAGTTGTTGTTCTCTTGATGACCTGATGAGAAACACAAGCAGTCCTTTTAATTTGAAAAGCTTCCCTCATTTGAAACATTAAAAAACACCCTCCTGAGTCAAGACACGCACTTACCTGGTGTACGGCTGCCCGGCACCTTCATGTAAAGCTGGACAGTGTTCATGCCCAGGATGGTGTGACCGACGTGACTCAGCATGTTGTTGCTGGATTCCACTCGCATGAAAGCTGGCAGCTTCAGCAGCTCCTGCAGCTGGGGCTTCCACCTTGAAAAAAAAAAAAAAGTCAAAAAAAAAGAAGGTAATGTGAGAGATTGTGGATCCTCGATTAGGTAAGTTTAACATGATCTTACCTTTTAGGATCAGACAGATCTATGTTGGTCCCGAATTTAATGATCTTTCCAACAGGTTTTTGCTCTGAGCTGGGAAGAGACACAAGCCTAACATGAATATGCTTCGCTGTAATACGGTGACCTTTTACACGAACAGATCACAGTTTTTCACTAACCTCAGAGAGCTGTTGGCATGAGGAGGCTGAGCTTTGCTCAAGATGGACGCAGAACTGGCTTTTGAGGTATGATTGCCTTTACTGTTGGATAATGTCAGAGCGGCTTTTGTGGCCGCCGATTGGTTTGTAGTCTGTTCCTCATCTTCCTCATTCTCACTCTCCTTCTCCTCCTATAACACATCTGCATGAGCTTAGCTTATAACTGATAACAAATGCATGATTACATAAATTCAAGGTAAGTTTTGGACAGAAACATCTGTGAAGTCAATCACGTTTTTGCCTGCATGTGTTGATTTCCTCACTTCAGACACTTAAATTGTTAAACACAAACTACTACACATCTGCTTACTAACCTACAACCTTCATTTAATGTATTTTATTCAAATAACCTTTGAACAAAATACCTTAAAATACTGTTAGTTTCCCCCTAATGCTTTAAACGATGGACAGACCTGCATCAAAAGTAAATACAAGTCTAAGAATATAAAACAATTCTGAATTATCATTCACAGTGGAACACATAACACATGTATACTTATTTACAGAAGCATGGATTCTTTCTTGAAAAATATACATCTCACACATCTGAGATGACAAAAACAAGCTAATCTCCAATTTACAAAACATTAGTTTTCATACAACTTTAAAAATGTTTTTAACACACTGCAAATCACTGTTGTTTATTCAAGTAAACCAACATTTAAGTTCTAGTTCATGGACCCCACTTCAACCTAATTCCAGTCTATAGCATAGCAGTTAACACATTTGTCTAACACAGAAAAGATCACCACATTGTTTCATGATAAATAAGGTTCTCTTAACTACGGGACAGGACTTTTAGCTTTGAGATAGCTTTGCCTTTCTCAGACAGAAACATGAACTTTGCGATCCTTGGATGCTTTGTTTTATATTGTTATCAGATGAACACATTAATAACGTGCCTATAACTGCACCCAACAACCTTCTGTTTCATTCAGACATTTAAAAACAACACTCCCAAAATGTTCCCGCTTGTCTTATATTCAGACCTATGATTACATTCATTCATGACCTCTTTTTTTGTTTGTTTGGTTTTTTTCTATGCTGATACATGAAAGAGCTAGCAGCCTTTATTCTTCAAGAAGCATAGCAGTAGGAAAAGGACGGCTCAGATTTCTGTCCCTGGTAATATATGCAAGACGATCCAAAACACTGCCTTCATATTCAAATCACAGCTGTAATCTGTTTCTTTTTTTCAACACAAAAGATAGTGCTTATTTGTTTTGCATGTGTAGCTTCCTCCATATCGGTCACAAAACAGGTGTGGTAAGAAAGCCTGCATTGATGCGCACTTCTTGTTGGGAGGGATTTATAATGCACTCTGACTAAAAGCCAGTTGGTTTAAAATGGAGCTTAATGCAGTGGACTGTGCAAATGGGCAGACAGACTGTAATGATATAGGAGCTTTTTGGAACTGGGTCACATACTGTTGCCCATGTCCTCTACTGGTCAATCCCCTTTCCTCTTTAACAGACAGAAGAAATGACCTGAAGCCACCTGGCCATACACCCTATTTTGAACTTTTTTTGTTTGCTTTATTAAAATACCCTGGTCTAGCAAATGCTGCTGAACTTCCAACCTGAAGTGTCCGTTAAAAAATGATATTCAGGGGTGAAAAGACACCAGCAGGCAAACAACAAATTTAGCAATGTCAGCAATCACATTAGAACATGTGATACAATATTTCTTTAAAATCTATTTAGCCATGAGCTGAAATAAAAGCTGGTGCAACTCAATTATTCAGTCAGTTATTTAATTACCCAACATTAATTGGCATAAAAGTAACATGAGAGGATGCCTACCTGCAGGCTCTCCTGAAAGGTGGAGGCCTGGTACTGGGCGTATTTGGCAATGGTGGTGTGTGAGCGGCTGCTCTCGCAGGGCCATGTCTGACTCGCGCCACTTGCATCCCAGTTCTCATCAGCAGGCTGCTGAACCTGAGTCCTCACTTCCACTGCATGGTCCGAATTGGCCTCCACCAGAGATTTGGTTGAGAACAGACCAAGATCTGCGATGGAGAAAGAAACAGAGAAAGATAATTACCAGATAATTACAAAAACAAAACTTTTTTTTCCCTGTTCAATTGCTGAGACCGGTGTTGCCATGCAAATGAATTCAAAGCGGCAATCATAGAAGAGTGGTTGCCAAGCCATCAATCGCAGTTGAGAATACATGTTTTGCATTTAAATGTGAAAGATGAAGCAGGAAGTGTTATGTGGCTAACAAAATTTAAATGGGTTATATAGCAAGATACAGCACTATTAAAATATCCACTACTTCTATGACAAACCAGTTTTTTTATCTGAACAATCTGTGCCTAATTTGACCTTTCCTGCTTCTTGTGTGATGATTTGAACAAAACAATAAAGTAAAATTATTTTTTAACAGTAATTAAACTTACTAAGGCGGAGGGAGCCAGCAAGGCCTCTGATGACCGTAACAGCGTTTTTGGGATCAGTGCAGAACTGAAGCAGAACCGGAGAAAAGGCATCCCTCTTGCTCTCCAACTGTGGAAACAGCACGGGGTAAACCATGATGAGATCTGAATGCAGTGTTGGAGAACATTTCTCTGGAAACCAGGGGAAAAGTCCTCACAGTAGGTTTGAAATTTGCAGATTTCTCAAACAAGGTGTGTTAGGATAGCTCTCGCTTGCTAACCAATAAACGGGCCAAGAAATAGAACTGAGCTAAATGTTAACGTGGGGATTTGTTGTATATCCATAAAAACTAATTGAACTGCAATCCATCCAGTTTTTTTAAATTTCCAAGAGATTTCATTCTTAACCTTTCAAAAGTTGAGAATGGCTAAGCTAGGCTAGAAAGGTTAGCAGGTTTCTGAGTTTAGGCTAACTGACCAGCTTAGCCTGAGAACATGATCCGCAGAACCAGCCTGTTAGCGTGGCTAAAAACAAGATTACTTTTGAAGTCTGGTTACTTGAGCTCCATTAATTAGCACATACTCACATAGATGCTTGGTGTAGGAGGATTCAGCTTATCACGAGGAATGGGGGTCTCCGCTGCAATGTTGGGTTTAACCGAGAATGCGGGAGGCAAGTACGACTCCTTGAATTTCCCTTTCAGACTTGCCCCCCTAGGAAAAAAAATGATACCAGAGCATTAACACTCATTAAGAGAGGTGAATAACACTCAGTGAGCTGGTAGCACATTTGTCAGCTTTATACTCACCTGCATGCTCTGATCACATCAGCGGCTGTGTTTGTGATGCTGATCTTGGAAAGTGGGATTGGGATTCTGGGCTCCTGCACCTCTGATATATTGAATGTCTGCCTTCCGCCGCTCTCCACTTTAACCAAAAGGATCTTCAGCTCCTTAGACAAGCCCATGGACAGCGCTTTCAGTTTCAGTGGGTCCACTTTACTTGCTGGTGCAGGACGATCTAATTTGGTTGGACTTGTTGATACAGCTGATGTTGAATTTGAGGTGGTAACGTCTGTATTTCCGACTACACAGGCAGTCTCATTAACGAACCCTTTCTTCTCATCTGTTGCTGCATTTGAATTCCCACTGTCCACTTTTTGTCTTTTGATATCTTTGCCATTTGGGGTTTGATTTTCCTGAGGAGTCTGGCCCTTCATGCTGTCTTTGACCGGTCTGGCTGAGTATGAAATAACTGGCACTGAAGATAAAGCATTGCTGTCTTTTACATCGGGTACTCTACTTGTTTTAATTTTACAGCTGATGACCTTATTTTCTTCTCTCTTTATCTTAATCTTGATCGCTCCCTCTCCTTTCCCATCCTTTACCTTCTGTTTTCTCTTTTTCTCTTTGCCTGCACGTTCTTTCTTTGTGCCGTTTCCACTTTCTTCCTTGGTAGAGGGAGCTTGCTTTACCATCTTCATTACTGTATGTGTTGTGGTCAGAGTCAGCTCCGCACTCAGTGCCCCATCCAAAAGAGTCTCTGTCCTCTCCATCGGGATTGCTGCATCCTTGTTGTCTTGTTTCATCACATCTTGTACATAACTCTCATTTTCCTCCTCTTTTTCCTGCACCATTGAGCTGGTGGCTGGCTTACTCACATCTGTCCGACTGCGGAATTCTTCAAGTGTGTCTGAGGTAATGTGAACTGGTGATTGATTACTGGGTTCGGAGGATTCTGTGGGATTTGATGTAGGGAAGAAGTCCTGACTCTCGGGGCAGTGGATATCTGGGCCCAGTTCAAGAGAGGAAGAGTACTTCACTCCATTGGCATCACTAGCAGGAGGACCGCCGAATGGACCACCTCGGCACGCGACCCTCTGGCTGGCAAGTAAGGTGGCCAGGCTCTCAAAGACATCATCAAGACCTGCGTCATCATTGTGAAACTCATGAAGGGGAGAGCCAGACAGCTTCCTGCTGCTGTCCATCATCGCTTCCTTTTCTTCCTCCAGAACTTGTTCAATTGTACAAGGTAGATCAGAGAATTCAGACATGCTGCTGTGGGAATAATCTTCTGCACTCATATGATCAATGCTTTCACTCTCTACAGGAGGGGGTGAAAGACATTGAGTGGGGCTGAGCTGGAGGACAGGTCTGCTTAGTACACCTTTCTCTAGCTCCTCCTCCTCATCTCCAAGATCTGATACTGGAGATCCCTGCCAGCTAAGCACAGGAGGTGTGTTGGCAAGGTTGTCTCCCGTTTCCCTTAAATTTCCCATCACAGCCACAGGCTGAAGGTCTGGAGCATTGAGAACTCCTCCCTGCCCACCTTGCTGCTCTAAGCCAGCCGAGCACACTGTACTGAGAGGCGCTAAGGCTTTAAATAAGAGGGAAGGGAGTGTGTCATCTGGCTTTGCTTTTGGCTCACCTTCCAGTTGGGTTGAGACGATGGTGGAACGCTTGCTGGCCTGGTGGTGGCTGGTTTTCTTAGGAAGAGGGGTTTCTGGGGCACTGCTGCTCTTTTTGAGCATTTTGTGATTTTCAGACTTTGAGGATGGCTGCTGTGAAGTGGGCCTGGGATGAAGGGTGTTTGTGGATGACCTATGCGTAGTCTTTTCTCCTTTTTCACTCCTGTCCCTGTGCTTGTGTTTGGGTGGTGACTGGGCCTGATTCTCTCCGTTCAAAGTCTGCATTTTACTTATCTTTGCCTCACTTAGACAGGTGGAAACAGAGACGGAAGAAAACATTTCCTGTTCTGTAACTTTCATTTTGAGGGCTAATTTCCGTTCCTTCTTAGATGCTTTATCGCGTTTCTTTTTCTTCTCGGCCAACCTTTTCTCCTCTTTTTTCTTCCGCCTTTTTCTGTCCTCACCCTTTCTGCCCATCTTTGGAACGTCACCCTTCTTCTCCTTTTTCAGCAGCTTATACTTTTGTTTGGATTCAGACTTTTTATCTTCTAACTCCCTCTCAGGCTTGTCCACTCTTGATCTATCGTGGGGAGACTGCAGTGAGCAGAGGAGCTGTGAGGTCTTCCTGTACTTGAGGTCTGAAAGCCTAGATTTTGAACCAGCATGGGGTGTCGGAGATGTACTTGATCCCCGACTGGGTCTCGGGATGACACTGGGACTTTCTTGGAGCTTTAGCTGCCCACTGAGGCTGGGACAACGCGGCTGAATGACTGGTGAATCTTTTCTGCCATTGAGCATTTTGTCTGTAGAAGGACTGGAAGGAGCACCTGTACTGCTGGAAGTAGAACCTCCATTGTTCGGACCACAGAGTACAGATGAGTACTGAGGAGAGTTTACACCAGATTTCGAGAGGGAGGGGTCCCTTGAATTTGTCCGTTGATGAATGCGCTGATTCTCCTGCAGAATTAATTTTACATCAGTAACTTTAAGCTGTATTGTACATTTAAGGCCTTTACACACCAGACATGTAAAATTGGTTAAGTGTTAAAAATATCTTTCAGACTCACTTATTCTTGGTGCACGTGACTGTGCAAGTGACCGTGTAATTTTACTGGACAAACTTGTCATGTATTTTTTGGGACCAAGCTCAATTTTTCTAAGTTTTCAGATGCAAATAAACATTCTGGCCAATCAGATCACTGAATCTGGCAAAAGGTGTGATTGTAGCTCAAAGCCCGCAGCGGTACTGAATATGCAATGATATGTAAATAGTAAAATGATACTGTTTACCTGTTTACACACAGCTAAACACTGTTCAACCTGCTCTCGGAAATTACTTCTCTGCCTCCTCAGATGTGGTCCAAACTCTGTCAACAAGAATTCCAACTACCCCACTGACATCCTGAAATATGTACGAAAGTGTTCGTGATACAGCTTTAACTCCTGGACCAAACCAAGAAATTCTCCCTGCTGCTGCCTTTATGTGAGAATTGGATGAGCTCAGAATCTCCTTTTCTTCCTTTTCTTGTTTAGAAACATCAGGATCAGCTCATCATCGCTTCATGTCAACTTTTTTCACAGTGCGTTTTTTGAGAATTAATTTTCTGCTAAAATTCAGCGCTTCGACGAGCGGTCGACAAGTTTGCATCTGAAAAAATGTGGAATGTGTCACTTTTCCGCAAAGTTCTCAGTGTGTAATGGTCTTTAGGTTCACAATAAAACTGGGGATGTGGAAGAAAACACAATTATACTGACACTAATCATTAATCATTATTAATCGATTTAACTATAGGGTACTGTAGCTAAGATATACAGATCCCAAACACTCTGGAGGATCCTCAGGATGGGTGGAAAAAGACCAGGCTACTTTTTCTCTCTCTACACAACAAATAACATCAAGGTCACCAGAGCATGACCCCTTTAAAAACATACTGTCTCCTGTCAATTCTGAAGGTGATAAAGAGCAACATCTACCCACACTTTATGAGCATATGGCTTTGCAATAAAAACACTCTACCTGTTTAATATGTGTAAAATAGCATACTGAAATAAAAGTGTGATAGTAGTTTATCTCTTACTGTGCTTTGTTTGTGATAATGGTTCCAAGAGTCCTTATCCTCCAGAGGGTGTAGTGGGGCGTTGTGCTGAGGTGCTCTAGGCTGGCCTGTGTGCCGTTGATGGTTATAGTGATGGTGTTGGTGGCTGTAAGGCACACGGGTGTGGTCTGCTGGTGAAGATGAGATTTTCCGCTCGACCTTCCCTCTGCTTCCATAATGCGGTGGCCTCCTGCCGCAGCTCTGGTTAGATGGCACTGGGTCACTGAAGCCGTGTTTCCCAGCTCGCAGTTTAGAGGTTTCCTGCAAAAGTGAAAAACCAGATTTGGGAATCAACGGTTGTGCCAAATCTGAGGAATAATACAAATTGTACATGCTCACCTGTTGCTGTTTTGTTGAGGTCCTGTGTTCAGAGTGGTGGCATGGACCTGCCCTGTCACTTGGAGGCTTCCAGTCGTCCTGGTTGGAGCGCTGTTGGTGAGGTGGTGATGGGGCACGAACAAGTAAAGGTAAGTGCCTGGATCCAGTATGACAAGCCTAAACAGATAAATATCCTTTCGTTTAAAACTGCATTACACCAATAGGTGGGGCTGTTACACAGAAATGAAATGCCATGTAGCATATAGATGTGTACATGTAAACATAGTGACAGCAGTGAAATTGGCACAGTAAGGTCAAATGAAATTATCTGACTAAGTTTAAGAAACTAAGGTTAATAGAAAAAAACAATGTTGTATTCATAAATAAATATTGATTAGTGAGTAATTATGGCGTTAAACAAACTGATCCATTCACATGAACTTAAAACGAATCCATTAAACATACAGTGTTTGAGTGTCCGAGATGGACATCACCGACCTCGCAAATTGAGTTTCCTGTATGTGGCTAGAGACTAGCTACATATGTAATAGTCAAAGTCCTATGTTTTATGGCCTGAGAAGGCTTCCCCTTCAACAAGCTAAAACACAAGGGAAAGGGATAACACAGCATCTGTATAAAATACCATCCTCTTCTTCCTCACCTCAAGCCTCTGCTCCTGAACCGAAGTCAGGGCTCTAACACACGAAGATGTACATAAACTTTACTTCCAGTTTTTGAGCCACTTCAAAGAAAGTTTCACTAGAGCCAGCTAACAGTAGCCAACACGGTAAAAAACGCCGCTAACAGCAGCCAGAAACACAGAAAGCCTTTGGATATCCTCAACAACTTATCTCAGCATAACTGCCATTGAACAGAAGTTTTACACAGTTTTACAGACGTGGATACATATTGCACTCACCATAGATGAATTGAGGCCAGAGGTTTTGAGGTGACTTACGGGGTAAAAAACGTAAAACACTTTCCTGATTTCTTTCCGTGTTATTCAAATATGTTAAAACAAAGCGTGTACAAAAATGCTTTTATACACAGATAGTAGAAAAAAAGTTGACCATAGCAGTTATGGGTTACTGTTTACATTGAATGCTTTTGATCTCTCTTGGCGGACCGACTGCAATCTCCTGACATCTAGCAGTGACATTTTACGCATTTTGCGTTTAAAAAAATGAAATACAGGTTGTGTCTCCAAATCAAACACATTTACCTGATCAGGTCCCAAGTCTCTTCTCCTCTTAGCTGGACACTCATCCCGGGGGGTTAATGGGTGCTCTGGGGGTGGACTGTGATGATGCGCTTGCTCCCGTCGCTGGTGGAGGGCTGGCCGTTTCCATGGTCCTGTTCTGTTGTTCACCATCCTGTCTGGGAAACTCCTGCGGGGGTCCGAGTGGGCCCATCTCTCTGGCGTGGTTCCCTGAAGCTCCCTGTTGTTGCGATGCAGGCGAGGACCCCCGTTCTATTGGGAAAAGAAAAACAATACAGTCAAGATTCATTAACTAATGACTTATCGGCAACACCTCACCACAAAGTTGCTGACATTGTTTTGCCAGTTTGCGTAGCGTTCCTCTGGTCCTGGCAGATAAGCATTGTTGGTGCCATCTCGGATGTGGAACGAATGGATGGAGTTGTGATGCCAGTTCTGGACCTCAAACTGCACCTCTTTACCATCCCAAATTCGCAGCAGCTGGCTATGCCCCTTTGAGATACCTTTGTCCGGGACATGGTTGATTGTTCTGTCACCCCTGTCATGAAAACAACTAAACTCAGGACCACGCTGTGGACAGGCATTAATGGTAATTACACTACAGTACAACGGAAACTTTTCCGGTCAATACTCAGATTCATGAGGGCATCAAGAGTTGTACTGTTCGGTTTCTCAGTACGAGTGAAGCCAGCTTAGAGAAAATGACACTGACAAAAGCAGCTTCAGTAACAAATCACAGCACATAGCTCTGAAAGCTGGTCAATACAAACCCCTTTTAAGTGTGGTATGAACGATAAATACTTACCTGCTATAAATACGACTTGACAGAGAATGATATGGCTGTTTGCGCCCTTCTTGCAGCCTATAGTGGGGGACAAAAAAAATATTGTGTTGTCTTAATTCGTTTCAAAAGATGTGACGCTTTTACTCGTAGCCTGAAGTCAGATTAAAGCTAATTTCTCAAATGTTTTCTGTAAATAAATGTTAAATGTAGCTCACTGTTGCTCAAAGTTGCTCACAACTTTGGACATACTCAGAAATGAGGTTTTCCTTCACAGCGACTCTAATCCAGTTTTTTCCCTCATGCTAAACTTCACAGCTTGTTCATCAAAGGTCTCTGCAAGAATAATTTAATCCCACTGCTTCTAAAATTTCTCCTGGCATGCCTCCTCTTCAGAAAATGAAAATAGTTTACGGCCCACACCCCACAAGAAAATGTTTTCAAGGTGTTTTTTCCTCTGTGAAATAAATGCTATCACCACAGCATTAGCAGAATTTTGTTTACTTATGTTAAATAAAGAACACTATATTTAGCTTTATGTTTTTACCTACAGCCCTGCAGTGGCTCTATGCTCCACCAGAGGGGCCTGATTAAGAAACACTAGTTTAACCGCACACGGTAACCACCATGACTCAACCAAACTATTTAAACTTTAAGTGGTGGATGCGCATAATAAACACATCAAATAAGTAGTGGAATAAGAGCATCAGGGTTCATTTCTACATTACTTATTTAGATTACTGTTATCAGTTAGTTCAAACTGCTCTAAAACACTATATCCAGGCAGTATGTTTTTAAACTCTTGGCTTTGTATGATGTGAATAACAGCTGATCTCCCTTATATGGTCATCTCATGCACAGCGCTTTGTCTGGAAGAACACACTCTCTACCTACCTGCTGCTATGAGAAGCAGCCAATCAGAAGCTAAGTTTGCTTGAAGGTAGTGGAAAGAAAACTAAAATGACTTGTTTCAGACATTAGATGAACTTGGCTGCACCAAGGCTCCGTATAAAATGCATGAAGATTATTTTGATCTGCGAATCATGCAAAGCTACTGTAGCAGCTTTACCCTAGAAATAGGAAGAAAACTATGGAGCTGAAAACGAGCGCCTTCCTTTCACTTTTATTATCTATTTCTCTCCAAAAGCCGCGACTGCACATAGCTGCATGAGCTACAGTCGCATTCATCAGCGCGTACCCTCAACTGTTGCAGCTGAATAGCGAGACTTGAGTCTTGTGCCAACTGCAGCTGAAGATGCTGTAGTTTCATTCACCACAAGCCTGTCTGTTGAAACCGCACACGGGTTTATTCCCACAGCTGCACATGAAGTGAGAGCTTTTCATGAATATGCTCATCAGAGTTTCAGTTGATCAGTCAGCCACATAAAGTGGCTCTTATCTTGAGTCAGCCCAGACTACAAAAGGCTCAGGTCTCACGTGCTCAAGTGACCCTTGTTTGAGGAAGTTCGAGCATTGAGTTGTTCCACTACCAACAGCCGCAGTGAGCTTAAACCCAGAATCTTTTTTTAAAAGTCACACTGGCTTTCTTAACTGATGCAGCCTTAGTGGTTAATTTTTTTCATATCAATATGATCAGAGACATGAAAATAGAAACAAACGAATATAGTATGGTGAGGCACATGCATAGCACATG
Organism: Simochromis diagramma; assembly: GCF_900408965.1. Classification (NCBI taxonomy): domain Eukaryota; kingdom Metazoa; phylum Chordata; class Actinopteri; order Cichliformes; family Cichlidae; genus Simochromis; species Simochromis diagramma. The sequence goes on along the minus strand of NW_024387188.1, from coordinate 99,184 downwards.
TTATCTGCTGCAGGTGAATCACATGTGTACCCCTTAAATGAAATACTGTCCTGCAAGTGTTGCGTTTGTGTGTGGGTTTGGGGACGGTGCTGCTGACCTCTGTGTGTGGCTCCAGGGGCGAGCATTTACAGGAGCCCATTGTCCTTTGTTAGGTCCTCCAGCTGAGTAGGAGTCCCATGTGTTACGGCCAGAGTAGAGCTCTGCTGGGTGATACATGCAGCCTGGAACACACACACAAACACACGCACAGAGTTTAATGTGTAAGTGAAAATGCTGAATACACAAATCAACCTGTAAATATTTAAATACCCTGATTTTATGAAATGCAATTTCAAAATGATGCTCCTTTAAACTTTTAACACAAATTTCAGCATGCACATCCCAGGTATATGAAATGCATATACTGCATACATGCTGTATACGGTATTCAGGGTCCACTGCAATGAATTGTGCAGTCATTTTCATTTGAAGTTAATTCCTACATTCATACCACGTATATAAAAAAGGGAGCTTTAGTTCCATGATACTTATACCTCAGGTCGATGCAGCTCTGGGTTGTAGTGCAGTAAGGACTTTGGGTGATAATAAACTCTGTACGGTAGCGCCAAATTGTGAAGTATGTCTGCTTTTAAATAGTCACGCACAAACACACCCACACACAGAGAGCACAGAGACAGACAAAAATATTTATGTGGTTACCAGTCTTGGTCTGTGTTTTGGAGGCCCTCCACTTCACACCTGAGAGCAAAAAAAGCAGTCTGTGGACAAAACACGTGGTTAAGTGAAACGTTCCGTTCAAGGCATTTTTCCACAACACTTGCATTTCTTCTGGCGTTATAAGAAGCTTTTTTTTTTTAATCATGTGGGTTTGTGACTGAACTGATGCCACACTGTCACTCTGTGTGCTCCCGGTAGATTTAATTCTGCTCGCCGAATTTTCTGCTGCTGCACTGTGCACTCAGCTTCTCTCTAATCACAGCCACCACCGCCAGTGGTCACCCAGTGATGGGGAAAAAAAGCCCACTGCAGTGAGACCATGGGCCATGGCAACCTCACTTTGAAGACAAAGAAAGAAAAAAAAAACATGGTGGCCTGCTGCATTTATTTTATCACCATTCCCTTCAAGCCATAAGTCCCTAATTTACTGACAGAGCTGGTGGTAGATGTGGCTCAAATCAGCAGCAGACATCCACAGTAGGAGTTCATTCTAGCCAGCTTTATCAGTCGCTATTCCAGGAGCTCTGCGTTTCCCTATATTCCTCCTAAGCCACAATCTATATCAAGTCAGGAGCTTGCTGCACTGTATCTGTCTTACAGCCTCAATTCTTATTTCCACTTTTGTGATTGCTTTCATTGCTTAAAACAGGAAAGTCACACGTACGTCTTTCATTAGCGTGGACTGAAAAGATCACTTACTGCCTCTAATGATGACACACTTTTCTTGCTGAAGAAAGCTTTGCTGTTACGGTGAGACATTGGCTTCATTTTTCACAATGAATGATGAACTGGCATGCAGCGTTTCACCACTTCCCTCACTGTGCATTAATTCTACTATAAGTAGGGTTTTTTTGTTGTTTTTTTCATGGCTCTGTGCGTGGTGAGACTGTTGCAGCTGTGTTATATTAACCTTTCTGTGAGTGCTGAATGAGTGAAGTAAGCAGCCTCTTCAAGGGACCATTTCCAACCAGTTGCTAGAGCAACTGAGGCCAGACAGTTCCTAATGCTGTAGCTCTAGGCTTTTCAGACTCAACTGCATTTAGATGTATTTTTAGAGCACACTGAGAACACAACAGGTCTTTAAGCGTGCACACAACGTTGCACTGCTAGCATGCATTACAACAACACTGCATGCTTTCACTTTCACATACAGAACCGGGTGACATCAGTCATCGCTGGGTTATGCTGTGCAGCAGATGCAACACATCTGGCGACATCCACCCCAGTCCTGCTAAAAATCTGCTGTTTCAAACGTCCGCAATTCCACTCTGCCTCTTTATCAGTAAAAGTCTCCTTAGCTGAGATATCGCTTGGTTCTGTTAATGTATTTTGAGTGTTTGTGACTGTCCCAAACAATTACTTGCATACAACAGTTTCCACTTTTTTCCTACTTTCACAACATTTGCGGACAAAGTGCTGCGGTTGCTTTGCTTGCAAGTGATGGGGCAACGGTATGCAGACCCATCTGGTATAGACCCTCCCTGCTTACAGTGTTGTAGGGGGAGCCGTCAGTCAGCACCAGCTTGCATTTGACTCCACACAACAACGGCTCTGTGGCTCCAATATTAAACCCATGTGTGCAGGAGTTAATTCAAGACATATGGGCTGTAGCTGCGAGGCCACATGACGTCATGTGCAGAATGGGTTAAGTTGCTGCAGGTTAAACTCCCTTCACAGCAAGGTAGCCCAAAAGAAAGCGCACACAATTCCAAAAGTGTAGTATGTAAGAGCTGACTGTATGAAATGCCAGGTGCATTCAATTACCACTGTACCTTTGGCCACTACAGTCCCCTCTTTGCTTTGGCAGTGTGTAACGTTTGTGCGCAGACAGGTAAAAAGTCTTCATTTGTTGACGCCTACTATTCACTTAAATCCACCATCTCCTTTCTCTTTCCATGCCACCAAAGAAGGACAGCCATGTAAACCCACATCTGGCTATTTGAAACCAAACGTAGAACCCATGTGTGTGTTTGTGCATCTCTTACACAAGTCTTACCTTCAAAATAAATGCTGAGAGAACAGTGTTGTTGGTGGAGTTGGGGGTGAGTGGGAGTGGGGACTTTCTGGTCCAAATTAGATGATGCTGTCAGGCCGGAATAGAAAGACAGCAGACCCGCGGAGTCTCGGATCCCTCTAAATAGACATCCTCATCCTTGGCTAGCTGGTAAACACACACACACAGACAGACACACAGTAAAAAAGGACTGAGGAAATACCATCGCCAGTTGGTGCACAGATGTACAAGATAAGGAAGGTTTTGTTTGTTTGTTTGTTTTTTTTAAGAAAAAGGGCACTTCCATCTCATCTGTCCCCTGGGTACACCTGCCCATTCTCTTTCTTTCTGTTCTTGTTTTTTTTGCAAAGATCTACATTGCTGCAAACCTGACCCCCTCTAAGACAAAGAGCTGTGAGCAAGAGAGGAGAGGAAGCATGGTTTGACAAGCCGGCAGGCATTCTTTCCTCCTGCCTTCCCCTCCTTGCTGGTCTGCCCTTTTGCCTTTGCTCTCTTCCTTACTTGTTTCAACAAGGCTCTTTTTTCTTCTTCTCCCTCCCTCTTGATATCCAATATCCCACCCTTTCTCTTCCAGGCAATCTGTACGGCTCTGCCCATGCCTCACCCTTCCTTTTCTCTGCACGCTGTGTCCTTGTATCCCTGGCAACCAATGATATCATTTAGTCCAGAGCTGGGAGGAAGGCCTCGAGCAAGGAGGGGAGTTTTTACATTTGTGTGTGAATTTTGACATGGAAAGAGAGGGGGGGGGAGCAGTAGGATTTAATGGATCCTGCCACATTTCTCTGTTCGCTCTCTTCAGGCTTGGGTGTTGTTTACACAGCAGCTCTGTCAGCTCCTGAGATCTCCAGAGCTTCAGAAACAATCTGTCAAATTCATGCAAATCTTCCACCACGCCGACTGCAGTGACCCCGCTGCAGATGTGCAGATCTTTTTTTCCACCGAGGCTCCATCATGTGCATGTGTGTGCGTGTGTGTATATGTAGCACAGCTCCTATACCATAAAAGGAACGATGGGCTGCCTCTGGTGGTCTCCTATTGCTAAGCTAACACAGAGCAGAGACGTGAGGAGAACAGATGGAGGAGAGCGGACGAGCAACAATGTACAGACGAGAAACAAGAGACTGGGCAGGCTCTCGTGCACATGCGTGATTTTATCGGACGCCGGCCTTAAATAGTGTCACCATCGCAGAGAAAGAACGTACAGTATGAGGCGAATATCAATCACATTTCTAAAAATAACCCCCAACACACACACGCATACACACACACACACACGCCCCTTCTTGCTCTATCCCCCTTCTCCCTTTCTGTAACAGCAGCTTCTTCCCAGTGTATGCTCCATAAAGCACAGCTCTCCGAGGGGGTGCTGGAATGTACCAAGGCAAGGTCAAGAACAAGAAAGAGGGGTGCCTTTTGCAAACAATGCAAAAAAAAAAGAAGCTTTTTTGTACAGCTTTCCCCCCCTCTCTTTAACAAAAGACTGTGAAGCAGGAGTGAAGAAGACGCTGGATGCATGCATGAATGCGCGTGACAAACAGCTGGGTTTGTGGGAGAATGGTAACCTAGAAATGCACGTGCAGGTGGTTGCTTGCACTGATCCTTTCAGCTGAAAGCATACACCAGGTTCACATTACTGACAGTAACGTCAGACTGCTGCTTTTCCTTTCAAAATCACAAAAAGGGATCGCTTCTGTTATCAAACGTGACCCAGATATTTAGATGGAGTCAACACATGGCCAAAGAACCACTGTGTGAAACATGTTGAGGGAAGTGAACTTTGAGAGGAGCCCAGCAAGTGACACAGTTCAGACCTGAGCTGAAGCCATAATTACAGCACTTGGTTGCACTGAAGAGCCTTACTACTGTACACCTCTTTCCCTCCCTCCACGCTCACACAAGAGGATATTCAACAGTTTAAATGTGCCGGAGAGCACCGATGTAGCCATAACAAGAGTGTAACTGCAACAGTTCCCCTATCTTCAACCTCCCCCTCCCATCACATTTCTGTTCTTGCGCATGCTGTGTGTCTGCACGTGAGCATGTATGTGTGCATGTAGTGTGTGTGTGTGTGTGTGTGTGTGTGTGTGTGTGTGTGAGAGAGAGAGAGAGAGAGAGAGAGAGAGAGAGAGGGAGCTTCATGCATGAACGTGCGGCAGTCTGCAGACACCACACACACTGCAGTATGCTCATCCAAGGCAGATCGTTCAGGCATAGTGACACAAATAACAGTAACAATGCACGGGGACAGAAAACAGTTACACTTCTCCTTCCACAGTGCTGTACACAAAGCGACACATTTCCACTCAGACATAAATGCACATCCAGTCCCCCCCGCCTCCCTCCTGCCCACCCGCCCGCGGTTCTCTCCTTTACCTTCTTTTTTTTGGTTGTTTTTGTTTTGGTTCTCTCTCGTCGCACGCCCCTCTGTTCCCCTTTTTCCTCCCTTTCAACTCCTGGCCACCTCGTCTCTCGCACGATCCTCTCCTTTCTTCCCTCTTCTCCTCCTCTTCCTGTTTCCACTCCACTCCGATGCTGGTTCTCGCTCTCGCAGCAGACCCATCCATGTGCACAGAAACGACGGGGGCGGGCCGGCCGACTGTCAATCACGCGGTGCGAGCGAATGAGGCGCGCGAGCTTCTTATCAAACACACTTTGCAGGGTATGCGAGAGGAGAGGGGAGGGGAGAACGGCAGACAGAGAGAGAAATAAAGAGCCCCTCTTTATTTCTCCTCCCCTGTGTGTATGTGTGTGTATAACCTGGAACACAGCCAGTACAGTAGAGGAGATATTTAAATCTCTCCACAGCTGTAAAATAATCTTCGGAAGCAGAGAAATTGGTTATACATGCGTATTTATGCATAAATAGACTGGCGACTCGTTTACCTTATCATGTCCCCCTTTAATATATATATATATATTTCTCTCCCTATATATAGGGAGAGAGAGAGAAAGAGGGAGAGAGATATTACACCAGTATGACATATCTCATGTGTTCTTGTTACAACATTTTTCCTCCCCCAAAACACTGAAAAAACCCCGCAAAGGCTCACAGAAGCACAGTTTCAGTGTGTACCGTGTAAGGGCTCAATACCCGCGGTGTTGTCTTTCTGGGTGCGCTGGAAAGTGAAGCAGAGTGAAATGGTGACAGAGAGGCTAGCCAGCGTTGGCTGAGCTCGAATGTCAAGTGACAGGATAACTGAGGGGAGGTGGAGCTACAGCTTTTGGTTCATGAAGGGAGGGTCTTGTCTTTGTGGCTTTAACAATGCAAAGCCAACGCTCACTCCTCTCCGCTCGTTTCACCCGTCGGCGACCAATAACGAGCAGGCAGACCTCTCAGCTGCGAGTGAAAGTGAGAGGCAGAGATGAAGAGGACGAGCAGCCAGACAAATGTAAAGAGTGAAAAGGTGGAATCAGACTGCTGGAAGATTTTTTTTCTTCCTTTTTTCCCCTGAAGTGCCTTAGCAACAGTCCCTGATCAGCTCAAAGTCTATTGGTCAGGGCTCAACCCCATGTGGGTGTTTGGACCAATGAGCGGTCTTTGCTGCAGAACTAAGCGGGGAAAGTCTCACAGGCTAGCAATACCTGCTAAATTGTGCCCCCTGGTGGTTCAATGAAGGTCTACAATCTGTTCTCAAGTGGATGGGAGCATAAACTCTCAGTCCTGTAACTTTTTTTCTTCTTTGCAGTCTTGTCTGTCATCTTCAAAGTAGTTCGTGTAAATGTAGATGTAATTTAAACTTTGTGATGCATTAGTTTACCGTGACTATAACGGAGCAATAATACACTGATGCACAAAGTGGAGAAACAAAAGCAAAGACTGGAAATTAAAAACAGTTTGTCATCATATGACCATATATATAAACGTGATTTCATGCAGTTATCATGAGAGAGGGCACGAGGAAACAAAAGAGACGAGTCTGTAGTGCCTCCATGTGGCTAATATGTAGTATTGCATAATGACAAAACTGCTGTACGTTAGAGCAGTTTGATGCTATAAATGCATTATCACTAGTAAATATATGTGTGTCTATGTTTTATGGAATCACTCTTGTTTTTAATATGATTGTGCAAACATTTTTAACTACTTTATTTTTGTATTTTTTATGTTTGTTTAAAACAGGTCTGTCTTGTAAATGAGACATTGAGTCTCAGTGGGATTACCTGTATCATAAAGGTTAAATAAATATGTATTTAAAGTGTGTCATACATTGAATTGCTTTAATGTACTGCATTATATATTTATTCATCAATAATAATCCATCATAAAGCACTTCATTTGTAATTAAATTACTCAACAGCCATACACAATCTTCCTGTATTCTGATTGCATGTTCATTGCCTGTCTGAGCATCATTGAAACAGTGATGCTTCATGTTTGTAAAGAACTTTGTATGAAAAGTACTCTTGCCCTCTTTGATCCACCCCAAGAGACACACAGACATGCAGTCAGGCAGGCGGAAGGATGCCTGCTGGCTGAGATCTAGCACTGTTTCAAAAGCTTTTTTTTTTTAACAGTATCATTTTTGGCTGATAAGATTCTCTGTTAAATGGGTTTCTCTGCTGAGCTAGAGCCTTGTTCAAAATTCACAATCTGACAGCACAGTTTCATCACACTGACCATTTTTCTATGAAGGGAACCAGACCAGTACTTTGGAGTTTCTGTTTCCCACGAAGAGCAGCAGAGGGCAGTGGAGCCGGGACTACACACTTGGTCTGGATTTATAATTTTAATTGGTAAAAATGCTGACAGCTGAAAAATGTCCGTTCACATAACTGCATCATCAGCCCCGGCTACATAAGTTATGATTGTCATAACTCAAGATTAGATCAGAGAGGCAAGCTGGTCCCTCAATGAATAACAACACTCAGTCACTCAAATTGACTTATTAGGGCAGTGAAGGATTGTTGCTCCGGCTAATCTGACAGTTTCCATTTGCATAACACCGACTTTGGCAGAGGGCAGTATGGACAGCTCCACAAACTCCCGCCGCTGACGTGTAGCTCCTTTTATTTGCTTTGCATCGCACATTATTTACATGTGTGGTTCCCATCACTTCATATTGGACATACCCCGAAAGCCTAAGTGTGTTCATTTGAACTGATTTTAATGAGAAAAAAAATCAATACACTTGTCTATATTTAAAATATGAATATGAACGAACATTTTCCATGAATTGCTCTTTTTGTATGCTTTTGTATTGCTATAACAGAATCCGTCACCATCTAGCTCCTTGGACTGGTATTTTGAGATAATTCAAATTGTCATAAAAAAAGGCAGCTTACAGTAAATGTCAAAGCTTTTATACGCCTCAGCTGCACATCCGTAACTTTGAGCTTTTCACACACTTTCCAGTTCTTTCCATCTGCAAAAGGTGGGTACAGGTAACCCTGAATCAAATGTTAATCTTTATCCTAGCATGGTTAATTAAAGCAAACAACCTCTGACGGGACACGTGGGCGGTGGCTTGATATGTTTATGAGGTGGAAAACAGGCTCAAGTGAGCTTGATAAGGAGAGCCTGTCATCAAATACTGGCTGACAACGAGTTGGATGAAGAAAAATATACAGTAAAAAATAAAGAATATGCAATATAGGTTCAAAAGCTGTTATTATAAGTGAGAGGACAAAGAGGGAAAAAAAAAAACTTTGGAAAAAGGACGCCGTCTTCAGATGGATTACTCGCTCTGTACACAGTGAGCTGCCAAAATAAGTGCCGAAGCCGTTTTGGCAGAACACTGAGCCATTTGCTAAGAAATACTTGCACTGTACTGCAAGGGAAGTTTCTTGAGTTGCTATGAAGTACTTTTGCTCCAGTGTCCTCACAAAACTTGCATTTAGAATTTTTTATTCTTGGCTATATGTATTAAAAACAATACCATCTTTGGTACCAAAGCTTATAAACACTCGATTATCCTTGTCCAAGTCATTATGATCTAGTTTAACTATTGTTTTCAGCTATACCGGAGAATGACATAGTTACCAAGTGTCACTATGTAGCTGAATTTCCATCCTTTATCTGTTCATGCCTCTGGCTTATCCATGCTTCACGGTGAGTAGTATTTTACTGCGAAACGTGTACACGTAGTGCCTTTTTCTGGACTGTGAGCCTTTTGTTCATCGCCAACATAGATTAGATGGATTTGCATTTTAGGATTCCTCCAGTAGCATCTTCCTGAATACATTCCAGTGTCCTCTGTTTCATTATCGTTCAGCAGACCTCGGGCTTATGCGAGAGTGAATACCAATTACAGTTTTTCTTGGGAAAAATAAGTCATTGTGACATCCTAGCTATCCTCTTTGAATTTATTTGATTATGCCATCAGTATGATATTGGCCTCTGTCTCAAAAATCAAGCCACGACTTCATTAAGAACATTAAAAAAGTTTTGATAGTTAGCTTAAAAGTCAATATAGCTGATGCACTTAACCTAACCACAACAGGTCCATAAGCTTTAAACACTGTATGTTTGACCTATACTGCAGCAAACCTGCATATCAATGCCACCATCCATTAGAAGGCCTGTCTTTGGCGCACACACTTCCTGCTTTGCCTATCTGCTGCGTGACATTTAAATCCTAACCATACACCCTACGCTGTCATAGTTCTGCAGAGAGCACAGTGCGAGACATTGAAGAGACACGTTGACCATGGAGATCCTGCAGCTGCCTTTAGTTTGTGCTCTTATAATCAGTAGTCTCACATCAGCAACAGTTGTTCAAGATTTTAATCATGTGGAGAGATGCAAGGACTCCCTCTATATGGGGACTCCGCCGCGGGGTTTTGTCGACACCAAACTGAAGAAGATCTGCCAGCGATATGCTGACAAACCCCGTTACGTGACCTTGTACGATCCTTCTAAGAGGATCCCAGTTTACTCGGCTTATACCTTCAAGAAAACTGAGGGAGACAGACGTGTGGACTACCCCTGGATGTACGAGCCACAGGTTAGTCTTTCAAAAATACTTTTTTTTCATTCATTAATCCTTGAATTTTAACCATTGCCTAATGAGATATTCCACACTTGTTAAAAAAAGAGGCTTTCAAGGAAGCCAAAATTGGAAAGAAAAAGGGATATAAAGGCCTTGCATAAAGAACTTTTATTGGGTATCTTGTGCTATTTCTTGGAATGTTAAAGACTGCTTTAAGTTTTATTTCATTTCCCCAGCTGGCAGAGCTCGATGGCAATGGGAACATGTTGCCCTTCCCAACTGGCTACCTGCACATGAAGTTTGAGGACAGCCAGGCAGTGCTGGATGACTACTCTGATGTGGTTCTTTATGAAAGAGGTCACCTGAACCCAGACCAGCATCAGTCCAGTCCACACGACCGCGCTGCCACTTACACACTGACCAACGTGGTCCCAGAGATACGAGAGTTTAACATCGGGCCTTGGCGAGAGTACGAGGAGCGGATCCGGGTGCGCCTTAACAACTTCTGCCGTGGCACTGCCTACATTGTCACCGGAGTGACCACCAGGGGCAACATGATCCGTCGCAACAATCAGAACCGCGTGGCCATCCCCGAAGATGTGTGGTCTGCTTACTGCTGCACCGAGTATGACCGCAACGCACCCCATGACGTTCGCGTTCTCTTCCCATCCCATGCAGCCCTAGCCAAAAACGCCAAAGAGGGCAACAGCATCCACGAGATGACAGTCCTGGAGCTTGAAATGTTTCTGAGAAATAACATCGAAGTCGACACCAACCTTCAGATCTTCTACGACAACTGTGTCTCTCCCTCACCCCTTCCTCTTTATCTGCAGCACACCATCTGAATGCTATCTCAGCTACATCCTCTGTGTGCATATGGGTTTATGTAGCCTAACAGCAGCCATTAACAATAATAAAAACAATGATAGCAGAAGTAAGGTAATTCAAATTTTGTCCTGCAAGATATTATCTAAGAAAGGAGTCCGTATTAGAATAAAATGAAATGTTCTTCATTCAATAAAAATGTTCTGGGTGATGGTTTTCAGGCTTTAGAGGAGGACTACTCTACTTAGAAAAGGATTGCAATACAGTTATGTAATCTTGTGTGGAAGGCTATGGGAATTGGCTCATTTAATAAATTGTCCTAATCTAATATCCCAAACTGAGTTTGTGTTGCTTTTGTGTAAAATACTAATCTTTGAACCCCACTTTCAAAAGTATATGGACACATTTGCGTAAAAAGTTTTCAATAAGGCTATCATTAACTTTGGCATTAATCCGGATGCAGATACATGAACTTTTCAAAAAGGATTCTTTACCTGAATCCTAACACTGAATACTGCATGTCATATCCAACTGCAATGAAAACAACTGGAATACATGATTTTGATGTTCTCAAGAAATATAACACAAATATCTGCTCCTGGACAGCCTTGTAGATCGCGGCACTCATTCATGGTGTAGAGGGAATTTTTCAGCGCTTGCAGAGGCATTCATTATCAGACTGCTCTTGTTTTAAAGGTGACAGCAAAAAGAATCAGAAATGTGCTTTCAGACATAAAGGCTCCTCTTACACTACAACAGCTGTCCACTGGAGTCATTTACTTGAAATTCTTGTAAAATGCCAAAGAAAGGGTGTTGTTAGATCAGAAATAGCCTCCCTGTGGTATATTGTGGAGCAAGTTTCATTGTCTGTCCAGATATAAAAACTGGATTTGACTTTTATGGGTGTCTGTTGGGTTTTAGTGTCTTTAATCGGTTAGTTAACCTACAAATAATAAAAGACTTTTGAATATATATATGTTTTTTAAACCCACATTTGTAGTAAAGTTCTCAAATTGAAAACCAGAACTATAACAATCTAAATTTGATCATTCTGAGGACATTCAAAAAACAAGGCAATGCTCTGTCTTTGTGTTGGTAAAGATATCCTCTTACAAGATGCCCTTTAAAAAAAAGTTTTGATGTGTTCTCTATAATTTCTAGCTCAATGCTGCCATCTAGTGTAGAGAAAAAAAACTTAGGGTTCAGAAAACATCATCCAAGTGAGTATATTCAGAGAGCAAAAGACCTGACATTACATTAATGTGCATCTAAACAGCTGTGATATGTATTTATGAATTATACTAAACCTTGTGGGGTGTATTCATTAAAGCAGTTGTTAAAGTATAAATAAGGATGTGGTGTTTGAGATAAAAGAAATGATGAAGATGATGTTTAGTAAACCTGTTAAATATATTGTATACCAGTTTGAGTTCTCAGGCTTTTCATTATGGAATTCCTATATATTGATCCAAAACTGTTGAACACGGAAGCCTGTACACAGCTGCAGGAAGCATTATGCGCAACAATGATCTGTCCTTTTTGTTTGTCCACTGTAAAGATTTCGAGGTGTTTCACTTACAGTGCCAAAAGTGGAATTGGAAAAAAGATGATCAGTTGATTGGAGAATAAATCTGACTGGGGAGATGTAAAAATAGAAGCAACAAGTTCTTAAACCATTTACTGACCACTGATACCAAAGAAATTTACCTTTGGCAAAGGAGGTTTTATTTTCACATAAGGACCTGAATGAATGGAAAGCGTTCCGCTAGCTTTATCCAACTAAAGTAGTGCATTAGTCTGGTGTATTTGCTGTAATAACAAATTATTGTGTACCAGCAGCTGAATAAACAGATGAGAGGACAGTTCCTAGCATGAAACCCTCACTGCCAAGTTATGCCAGGCTTTGAAATTAGAATTATTTGGATGTGAATGAACTGAACCACAATCAGAGCTCAGTTTGTGTTCATTCCTGTTTATTTAACATAATGATGAGTAGCCTTATACTTTTAAGAAGAAGGTTTCATCAGCTATTGATGGCGTGGTGAGACTGGAAGCATTACTGCAAAAATGAACCAGAGTTTTTTTTTCCTTCAAATGGCAGACTAACAGTAGGACATTTCCACGAGGATCCGAATATTACACAGAGCCATATCTCTGCTTGATGAGCATTCTGCAAAACCAAGCCAGCGAAAGGCAATGGTTTTTACACCATGTGTGCTGGATAAGCATTGGTTTATCTACCAGAATGCACAGAATTAGCTGGAGCTCTAATTTTGGTGCATGTGTGGCACGGCTCGGGAGTGTTGTGGCAGAGCTAAAACATGTCAAAGAATTGTGTTTTATTTTTTGACTCGGGTACTATGCAGCCACACACTGTAATCTATCATAATGAAATTCTTCTTTGCAACTAAGAAGTAATATGATGGTTATGATAGTCTCATCATCATTATGTTTGAATAAAGCAGAACTCAGGGTTGAAGAAGGTAGAGGCTGTGTGATGTAGTTGGGGAATGGGAAATGAGCAGGGAGGGAGACACTGAAGGTTGGTTTTAAGGTATATGACGAATAAAGAGTCCTTAAAGTTGGAGACACTCCATTCTATGTCCCCAAGGGATGGGGAAAAGCACATTACCCTCTGAGGTGAAGTTAAATCAAGGCATATTGAAATGGCTCTAGGCACTTATTTGGGCAGTTATTTTGAAGCACATTTTTAAATGAACTTTGTCACAAACTGGACCACACAGGCACGACAGAAAAGGAGATGCACACAAATGCCAATTAGCAAACTGCTCCTTTGAAATTAAAGATACAATGAAAGAACTTCAACCAACCATGGTGAGTGATGTCAATACTGGCAATGATGTGAGTAGACATTCTACATATATAGAATTACCTGTCAAATCTTTTTCGAAAAATGCTTTTAAAAAATTAGCTGACTTCACCCTCTTCCCCTATTTGGTTTTATCCAAGTCTTACTTATCTTACTATCTAAAATTCTAAAAAGTGCTACTACTTTTCAATTCTTCTGCAGATTTCAATTAAGAATTCTATGAGTGCAACATCTCTCTCCTGCAATACCCCTGGCCAAGATCACTAACACTACAGTGTAGAAAGAGGACATCAGCATCATCAGGTGCAGTGGAAAACAGGACTGTCGTCAGTATGTGTCACAAATGACTCACTGGAGAGGCAGCTGAATGACACCGAGGACAGTTACACCACAGAACTGGCCACCCTGCAAGTACAAAAACACGAGACAGGGAAACAGACTTGTGTCCAAAGTCTTTAAATAAAATACTTATGTAACCTTGAAACACCCTAAAGAAAATCAAGTAGTTTCTTGGTACCAGAAACAGAAAGGAAACAATGAACCAGAGTTTACACTCTGAAAAATATAGCTAAAAGAAGACATAAAATGCTAGGTGACTACAGATGAAAAACTAGCCGTACGCTAAACCTGATACAGGGTCACGAATGGTAATATTTATGTCCAATATAGATATATCATAATACAAATAGAATCAGAAAATAATGCTTTGCATAGTCACTTTGATAAGTTTAAAGAATACAATCAAAATGTTGGACTGGAAGAAGTGAGAAGGCAAAAGACAATGTTTTTAAGCACATTCCTTACATTCAAATTCATCTTAAATGTAGCTTTCTTACCAAACATACATTTGTTTTCTCCTGATTGAGTCCGTTAAAGATAAAATTATATTTATCCACCCTGGTCTTGTAGGCAGTTCTTAAAACCTACAAATGACTGCAGGACCCAGGTGAAGTTATAGGGCATGTTTGACTTGGTCTATTTTATTGTTCTAGTGGGACAATACATGCCTTCAAAAACACTAGCAACTAACTCTGTAATTTTTTTCTTTCTTTATTTTTCTTGCCTTCTTAACCCCTTTTTGAAGAAGTTTTACATTAGTCAGATTCTTTCCATTGTCAAATTCTTTCAGCAGGAGTTCTGCATCTGTTAGCAAACACTAAGTACTGTAAGCTAGAAACTGAGCTAGCTAGCATGAAACTAAGCTAGCTTACTAAATAACTACTAGCTAAATAGCTTTTTTGGGGTTTTTTTTTTTTTTTACCAGACCAGAGGTTCTTGGCAGTGACTAAATCTGAAATCCAGGAATTAATTTTTACTCACTCTAACCATAGATGATCTAAAACATGGACGAAACTTTGAAGTTTTAGTTCAAAATATGAAGGCAAAGAGGAAGTGCTTTAAATTCGCATTTTATTTGAAGGTCAGCAGGTGGCTGTGGTTGCAAAAAAAGCTTCTGGTCCTTTCTATCTTGACTACAATAAACACTTTCCGGGCAAATTTATTGGCTCATTCATTCATTTTGGGTCAAACCGAATTAAAAACAAACAAACAAACAAAACTGCTCATGGTCTACTAATTTGTAAATCATAAACTGGAAGCCAATGAGAATGCAGATTTACAGTTACACCTGCCTGTCCTTGCCACATCCAATTATTTTTACAACAGTGGAAACAATAGCAGACATGCTTCTCTCCAGACTTCAAAATGGACTTCGGAAACTTCACATCAGAGTAACTAACATCTTTTTTACACTAAGGCTAAAATCACGCCATGTTTTGTCTTTCTGTAAATTAGAATTTGCCTGCTAACGCGATACTTAAATACTAGGAAGCCAAGTTGTGTTCACATGCTGCAGAATTCCTCTGCCACCTAGTGGCCAAACCACAAACACCTTTTTAGCAGTACAAACCCAGCCATGTCATAAAAGCGATGGCACAGCATTTGTTTAAGAATGTCTTTTAATGTTTTCCAGTTCAGATACACAACATACAGTGTGTAATAGCCTCTATTTGAAATAGAAATATTAACTTTAATTCTTTCAACCCCTTCTGGTCATTATGCTCTCTCACAGTCTCTTGAGCCTCAAGCAGGTTTTACTGAATCAAATGAAACAGACAAACAGGTGCAAGCCTTCACTTTACCTTTCTGGCATTAAATCTTATATAAGAAGAAGAAGATATTTGGATCGGTGTAATACTTTCTCCCCTTACCTTAAGCCAACATCAAAACTGTAGTGTAAACATGTAAACTTGGTGAGTGTGCTTCCGTTATCTGTTGGCTCGTCCAAATCCCTTGTTTCCAAAAAAGAAGGAAAAAAGAAAGAAGGAAAGAAAAACACACATTTTCTTATGCTGTGGCTAACTTAAACTCACTAACAAACAGCTGGATCAATAATCCCCAAAATTCAATGTGCAGACAAGATTGCAAAAAGGTAGCAAAACAACCACCGTGGTTATTTGAAATTAGACTAAAAGAATACAAAGGATTTCACAACTTCCCAATTACAGGTTATACTGTATGACAATGCCCGAGACAATGTGAGACACTAACAAGTAAATTCAACAGCATCACAAAGAAAAATAAAAAAAAAGAATTTTTTTTTTTCTATTTTTGAGCATATTTAAAGAACTAACATGTTGTTTTTTCCAAGCCTCATTTCACAAATCTTCTCAATTTCCTCTTTTTTCGTGTGTTCTCCGCAACTGTTCTTTGGCTTTTCTTTTTTTTTTTTTTAAACCAATGAAGGGATTCATTTCACTCAAAAGCTGCCTTCATGATTGATGGAATAGTGTCAGGCCTGTACGTCACATTTTAGGCAAGACTATTTTTATCACAATCTATGCGAACCTGAGCCGTAGACATTCCTTTTTCATGTTCATGCTGCCCTCAACCACGCTGTGCCCATACAACCTACTGGAACCTGACCTTGAGTTCAAGGAAACAAAGGAGAATCGAACATATTTGAAAACCATGTAAGTCACCAAAACTTGCACCTGTTGTCACAAAGAAAAGATCCGGCCAGTCAGTCAAACCAAACGACAAACATAATATTTACAAATTCCAGTTTTGTTCGCTTACACTTAAAAAAATGTACAGTTTGTTTTTATGTGTTGTTGGGTTCTTTTTTTCCTTTTTTTGTTTTTTTTTAGGGGGGGTTCTTTTTTTGTTGTTGTTGTTGTTCTTTTGTCCTCGCAGCTTGCTCCAGTCCAGCGTGAGGGATGGCAGTCTGGCTCCAGAGTGTGGTTATCCTAAGCAGACGGGACATCACAAGGAAGGAGGGGGACAAGAGAGGAAGAGGACGGGGGATCCTGCTCACCTTGCGTTCACGGTTTATGTTGTGTGAGTAATGTCTGTTAAACTGGGTTTTCAGAATGTATCCTCTGCGCACTGACGGATCGTACTGTCGCTATTTTTGTCATCGGCACTGTGTTTGTCCAGCGTTTGTCCTAATGTCACCGTTTCTGTTTAGTTTGCTTTGTTTTTTTTGTTTTGTTTTTTTTCCCCCTCCTCCTCATTGTCCAGAGTGTGACCCGTGTCCGTGTTGGATTGTGCGAAAGATGTGAAACGCGCATACAAGGCTCTCTCACCTTTTTTTTTTTTGACCATAAATACATCTCATCCTTTCTCCTGCCTTTTGCAAAAGCCAGAAACATGGGACAACAAAAGAGCAGACGGAAAAAAGATAACTGTTGGGCAGTCCTCAAAGACTTTGAAGCAGGAGGGAGGTTAATGTCCAGTCACAGACAAAGACCTTATTTATACTCTTTGTGTAAAGTAGTCATTTCTTTTTTTCCCTAACTTTAAAAAAAAGTGCTATCTTCAGGTTGATTCAGAGACAGTGACTGTGCAAGCTCGACATTGCAAAAGATAAAGAGAAACAGCAAAAAACAAAAAAAAAGGGAAAAAAAGGGGGGTGGGGTTAAAAAGGCTTTCATCAGTCTTTCCTGTAGTTTTTGCAGCACAGCCTCGGTGTGTTAGGGAATGAAAAAAATAAAGAGGAAATATTTACTCTCTTTGTTATAATCATAGTTTTACACAATATTCATCTTTTAATACTTTAATACTTTCTGAAGTACCACAAAGTGCAGCTGATATTGAAACGGGATATTAAAAAGAAAAAAGAAAAGATTTTCAAAATAAAATAAATGGCAAATCATCAAAATGACAAGCTAACTTCTAGAAAAAAAACCCAGAAAAAAAAATCCAAACATGCAACAAATATCCCACACAGTAAAGTTGTTAATAAAACTCCTTAAAAAAAGAAAAGAAAAAGAGGATATATTGAATCTGATTTCCCTTTAAAGAAGAGACCAGCCACAGTGCAACATTGAGTGGAATTAAAAAAAAAAGTTTTAAAAAAAGTGTGTGGTTCAAAACTAAAGATGAAGGGGTTGGCACTTTTTTTTATGGTAATTCCTTTTGTAAGATACAGTCAGGGTGGACCTCTCCAGGCGGTCCACTGGACGCCAGTAAAAGAGGAACTTTATCACAGTACTTGGCACCAAGAATGCTGGTAAAAACGAGATATCAGAATATCTTTTTTTTTTTTCATTCATATCCTTACAATTTATTAATAATACATCATTTACACTTGTGTTTTTGTATAAAAGACTCCAAAAGGAAAAAGAGAGTCTAGAAGTGATTGCAAGAAAGAGGAAAGGAATGCAGATGGATTATGTCGATGGATTTTAATAAAAAGAGCTACAAGGGCAGATGCAGAGCGAGAACGAGAGAAGCGGTTAAATGAGCTGAAGTGGAAACACAGACAAAAGAGATTGTGGGTATGAAGATAAATAATGTAATGGATGTGATTAGAGTGTGTGTGGCTGAAATGCAGCGACTTCTAATGGGCAGCCTGGATTCCAGGTTGCATCCCACAAAGTGAGTGGGATTCAGTAATTTCCTGTACCGCCCCACAGTTGAGGCCTCAATCTGGAAATGTTTTGAAAGCAGCAGTGGTGAGTATGCACTTTTGTTTTTGGTTGGGTTTTTTTTTTAAGCGTGGGCAACTTAATCTCCATGGGATGCTTTATGTTATTCAGCTAGCACCACAACCAAAGAAAAAAAGAAAAAACTCAAACAAACAAACCAGTAAATATATGTCTAATTAATAAAATCGCATTTTAAAATTAAAAAGTCGTGATTCTCTATCTAGTGGATTCCACCCCTTTTCCTTCTAGGCCCGCCAAATACATTTCACGCTAAACAATAATCCCCAAAAATCACAATGGAGGGACAGCTGTTGGGACAGAGTGCTAAACACAGGGTGCCAAATTTCACTTCCAGATTGGGCCTTTAAAGCTGCAATTTGTAAGTTTCAGGGAATCAACGCTTCATGACAGGCAGCTTGTCGGGACATATGTTGCCTCAAACAAAGCTGCTCGCTACTGTTTTATCTTTTTCGCTAAATGAGTGAAAATGAATATTTGCATTCGGCGTTAAACATAGTTTTTACACTGACACAACAACACATGCGCAAAACAACCGAGCTACCACAATACATGTCTGACCGATTGTTGATGAGCCTGAGAACCCTCTGCGAGAGCTACAAGCTTAAAGCTGCGTGTTTGGTGGCTCTCCAAAGCACCAGATGTTGAAAGCGCGTTGACGGGGAAAAGCGGTATGCATCTAGTATGACGGTGTTTTGGCAAAGGACCTTTCTTAATCAAGTCCCCCCCCCACCTTGAGTTACGGTTACAGTTTAGAGGTATTTCACTGCTTCGTATCTTACAAACTGCAGCTTTAGTTGAGGGCTTAATGAGAAAAGAGAAAAGTAGAGTAAAGAAGAAGAGAAGGTGGAGTTTGGATGGAGCAGTTTGTGTGGTGCATCTCTGTAAGCCCAGAGTGGGGTAGCAGAGCTTGTGCCTGGTCCTATACACGGGTGGTGGAGTGTTGGTGTGGCAGAGCATTGTTGCTGTGGCTGGGGACGGGTGTAGTAGACGGGGCTGGGACAGGGGGATAAGTGTTGAAGGGGTGAAGGGGCTGCATGCTGCTAATGGTGCTGGGGATCATGGTAATGGTGTTAGCTGTCATCAGTGGCACATCTTCGGGCGCTCGCCGCAGGGCCAGCGTGTAGTCAGGTGGGCACACGGGAGGCCGCAGCGGTTCCAGGTCGCCGTGGACACCACGGGACGGTAAGGGGGTCCCGTGCTCTAGCTCCACCCTCTGCTGTTTCATCTGCAGTGACATTAGCTCCTCCTCCTGACTCAGCGCTAGGTCGTTGTGCGGTGGGGCCCCTACGACTCCCATGCCAACACCCATGCCCATTGTCGTGCCGCGTTGCGGGGAGAGTCGGCGGTGGCGTCTCTGCATGAGTTCATGGCGCTTGTCCCGCTTATAGTAAAGTGCAGCAAAGGCCAGCACGTTCAAGAAAAGAAGCGAGGCGCCGACAGCTACCGTTACGCTCAGCTCGGTGGAGTAGTCCCTCGTCTCGCTGGGGAAGGGAGGATAGCGGGGCCTCTCTGAACTGTCAGGGTCAGGATCCGGCGGGTAGGTAGAGACCACAGGGTGCCGTGTTGAGCGAGTGCCAGGATGAGGGGCCTTCCAGCGGCTGGTGCCTCCAGGTGGCAGACGGGTGGTGATGGAGTTAATGATTTCCTCGTGAAGGCTGTGGAGGTGCGGTACCAGCTCCAGCCAAAAAGCCACCTTGTTAGCGCGGTAGTTATCTCTGACACGGGGCTTCAGGCCAATATGCAAGTACTGCTTGTCCTTGGAGCTGAACTTGGTCCAGATGACCTCCTCAAATCGGTTAGGCTTAGTGTGGATGAACGTGGTGTCCTGAGGAACTGGTAAGTTAGGGTCTCTGTAAGACACAAGACACAATTATTAGGCTATAAACCTAACCTTATATTTGCTTTGATAAAGTCAGTCAACCAAAACAAAGGAACTGATATGACATTTGAGGGTAAAAGAGCAAAGAATAGCAAATTACTAGGCGCTCTATAACCTTCAAGTGCTTTACTGCAGGTGGTTTATGCTTGTTGTTGTCATCCTTGTGCTTTTGTGTTGTCATGTACCTCCTAAAGTTTATAACCTGCCATTTTAGCTGGGATGGAGGCACAAGTCAGCAAGGAACTTGGCCTCTACAGGCATCTCTCTGAATCAGTGCAGGAGCTTAGGGATTCCAAAATAGGCACACAGGCAGAAAAAGTTGGATAACATGATGTTCTGTAGAAAACTTGTTTTGACATCTTCCTTTTGGAGAGGTGAAGTTGTGATTGTAGATGGTATTCTTTTGGGGCATTAATGCATAATGTTTTGGGGGGGGTGGTGCCTGTGGTAACAGCAGCAGACTGGCATTTATATGGTGATCTAGTGATCGCTCTGAGCACTTTATGGTGCTGTTTTGTATATACTTCAAGCATTCTATCTACCTCACATTCATGGCCAGTTTAGAATCACCACAAAACCTATCATGCATGTCTTTGGAGAGTGGGAGGAAGCTGTAGCACATACAGGACCAAGAGACTACATACTAGAACCTTTTTTGCTGTGAGCCAACAATGCTAACCACTGGGCTGCCACAGTTTGCAAGAGCAGTGAACAAAGCATTGATTATAATGGCAGCTTTACGAAAACAGTAGTACCAGACCCCAAAAACTACCCTCAGCACCTCACAACCCTGGTATTATGACTTCCATGATTTTTGAAAACATTCCTTTGAGATTTTAGTCCTTGCTCACATTCTGACTGCATAATCAATTTCTTGCAGTGAAGTCCCCTAAACTCACTGCCATGTTTATAATAATGAGTCTGATTTGCCTTAGCTAACATTTGCATGTGAAACAGTCTTACCATAATGCTGGAAATAGCAATTAAAAGATGGTAAACTGTGGCTACATGGGCTCTCTATTGATTTTTTATTGTGACAGTAACTCCTTGTCCTTCTTGTTATGTGACAACGGTACTAACCAGTGCCCTCCCCACATACAGCAAAATATGATGCTTTTAACCAATTAAGAGCATTTGCAGCATTTCAGAGCTCAGCAACGCAATGTGGGGCCAAGTGTTTTCCCCTCCAGTGGGTGTGATTATGACATAGTGTTTCACATGGTCTGCAACAATACTCAGGCAGGATGTGGCATTCAAACCATAATTAATTCATAATTAATTCTTATGGTGTGCCAAAAAACATTCCCTGCACCACTGAACCACCAGCAGGCTGGACTGTTGACACAAGGCAGGGTCTATGGATTAATGCTGTCCTCAAGTGTCCTCAACTTCTGACCCTATCATTTAGAGAAAGCAACGATCAGTTTCCAATTTTCGGGTTTTGATGATCTTGTGCCCTCTGTTGCTTTAGATTTCTGTTCATGGCTCACAGAAATGGAAACCCAGTCTCTTCCACTGTGGGGGATTCCTCTGTGTCACTATAGGTTTTGTGACAACACCAATTCTCCTCCAAACTCTTTTAAGGTGAATTTCTGTGAGTTTCTAGAGATGGCTGTGTGTGAAAATTCCAGGACGGCAGTAGTTTTAGAAATGTCATGTTCTATGTTAGTGTTTACTGAAACTCTTGTATGCTGTGTGTCTTTCAGAATCTCAACACAGAAGACTGATCCATAAAGCTTTACACACAAAAATGTTTCATCTGTAAAATCCCCAGAAATATCACTGGGCTTGTCTTTTAAAAGTCTGACTGTGTTTGTCATTGTGTTATATGTGACAAATATAATCAATACTTTATACACAATTCATAATTCACTTGAAATTAAGTGTTATACTGACCCTGACTTGGCAAAGTTGGTCCAATATGTCATCACAACAGCACTGAGCATTACGTCATTCTTGGAGAAGTTACAAGGAAACAAGTCAGTGGCCCCCACCATGGGAATCCCAAACACATAGGGGATCTCATCTCCATGGGCAGCATCTGCCCAGTCTGGCCTCGCCTCGGTCTGACAGTGGTGGTGGAAGGTATAGAAGTAGACGGGTGACTGGAACTCAGCGTGGAGTTTGGCAGTGGCGACAGCTGGGGCCACCCACTGGTGGTCTGTGAACAGAGCCAGGAGGGTCTTCCTGCGCATGTCGCTGTTGTCTCTGTCAGCCCAGTCTGTGTACATGAACTTTATGGTTTCCCTGAGGATATCTTTACCTTGGAAAAAACAGAAGTTAATGTGAGCATTTATGCCATGATAGAGTCCATGTTTGTCTGCGACATTATGTGGAAGCATGTAAGGCTGAAATCTTTTAGATTTTTTGGTCAAAACATGTTTTTTGCCACAGGAAGATTCCGAAACATAATTTACTGTGAATACTGTTGACCAGCCTGGCTTACGAAGGACTGTAGTCGCTATTCACAAGCAAATCGATGTCATTTTTATAAATGCTTAGTGCTGTTGACAACATTTAGAAAGAAACACGTCGTAATAGTCTAGAAAAATAGGGATAGGATCTGACCATCGGGGTATCCATACAGATTGTCCACAAAGTTGGAGATAGTATAGTCAAATGAGGCAGCTGATATTCCATCTTCTCCTTCACTGTCATCCACAAACTTCAGGCCCTCTCCCTGGTTGACACCCAGCAGTATGTCGTAGTTGAGGAACTCGCCCTGGTGTCACGACAAACACACACAAAGCATGACATACAAAACAGAATGGAGCAGTAATGCTTGTCAGGAATGTATTCATATAGTATAGGTTAAATAATTATTTCATCCTCTGCTGAATTTGTAGGTTTGAATTTCTGATTTTATGTGATTTTCATTATAATGGAGAAAAATGAAATTGAAAAATCAAAGTCAAACTGTGGGAGCCAGAATTCTGTCTGGCGCAGCGGATCAAATACTTTTTGATATTCTGTCTCTCACAGTATCACACAGTGTACGGTAATTGAAGAATTCAAAGCCGACCTGCTGCATGAGGATCTCAGGGTCATCAGGTACCACGTCCCCATCTACCACAGGACCAAAGGCGATGTGGTATCGGGCAGGCTGGATGTCTTGGTCCACCAGCTCCCTGAAACTCTTCCTACGCAGACAGTCCACCAACTCTGCATTGTCCCCTGTGGTGCAGCCAACCTTCTTGGCCAGGATCTTGGTATAAATCTGCGGTCGGTAGTTCACCGACCAACTGGAGATGGCTGAGCCACTCTGAGCAATGGCCCTCTGGAACAGCCCTATACAAAAACACAGTCATATACACCAGATGTATTAAAACATACAAACACTTATTCTCCATCAGCTTAGCTGTTCCCCCCCGACACACTCTTGCTAGCAGCTGATGGTGCCTTCAAGGCCTTACAGTGAGAGCACGTTAAATAATGCATATGTTAGAGGAGGAGCAATTGTAGAGTATTACAGGGGCAAGATGAAGTAGATATCCTGCTGCACTTCTTAGCTGGAGAAAATCTTTATGAAGACCAGAGTAAAAAACATGAAGTGTTTCATTTACATGCAAAGAGAGACAGCAGCAAGAAAAATGGCGGCAAATCTGCGCACGGCTTGTTGGATAAAGCGAAAAGGACAGAAAGAGAAAGAAAACTGCTCGCACTGTTGCACCGCTGCACTGTTATGTAAAGTGGCTTGCTGTCCCTCTGTTTTATCTGCAGATTCTGTCATTAATAATTAAGCCCCCCCATATTCTGCGTGTGCCCCACCCCCGCTCCTCTCCCTGTGAAATCAATTAAGAAGCCTCTCAGCTGCAACTCCAGTGCCTCATCTCATCTCTCCTCGGCATACGCACACACACACATGCAGACACGCACACACTGTACCTTTAAAAACTGTTCAGCCTCCAACTTTTTCTTGACTTTGCGTTGCTTCAGCCTGCTTTCAAAATGGAGTTGGGCTAATCTATGCAAAACAACCAGTTGTGTTTTTCTGATATTGCACCCACTATTAAACCTGCCATAACACTGACCTACAGTCACGTTCTACAGAAGAAATTCTCAGCAATGCACAAAGCACATAAAGGAAAGTGTGATCAGTGTTGATGTAATATATGTGTTTTCAGTGGAAAAAGTATATAAAGTCTGTGAGCCTCAGTGTTCAACCTGGAAACCTGGACTATCAAAGTATCCATGCAATATGAGCTGGTATTATAGGAACCTTTAAAACTTAGCAAATGACCTCCTGACTTTTTTCCTGACTCAATCCCTTGCATCAACCGAGAATCTGCTTCCTACAGTACATGCAGTATTTTTATTTGTTTAATCCGTCCAAGATTAGTCTCTCTGCGTGAAGGTTAACAGTTTAGTAATATCATAATCTGAATTCTTGGTAAGTAATGAAACGCTATTTGACTTCTCAGCTCCACAGACCAAAATCATAGAGAGTATTAATGACAGAACATCTGGCGAGAATTTAGAGATCCGCCATTCAAGAACTAAACGGTCCTTTTCTACTGATGAGGTGCAGATGCTAGTGCCTAATCCAGAACCTGTTATGTGGATGGTTACAGGTCCCACAGAATGATGAATCTAAATTTCAAGTTTCAGGCTCAAATCATTTTCATGGTTTGGGGCTGCATCTAGACACTTGTGTTGGGGGGCTTGTCAAAAGTGATAGAATCAGATTTTGATCCACCATCCTTCAGAAAGTGTGTACTGCATGGTACTGGCTTTAATTTTCAATATGAAAATGATCCCAAACAACTAACCCTGGATAGAAAAACACCACGTGGAACACTATCAGTCATGGATTGGCCTCCCCAGATCCTGGACCTCAACATTATTAAAGCAGTGTTGGGCGATCTTGACAGAGAATGGAGGGGGGGCAGCCAAGAGCCAAAGAAGAGCTTTAAATGTCCTTCAAGAAGCCTGGAGAACTATTCCTGAAGATGACTTAAAGAAATTACAGCAACATATAAAATAAAATGCTGGATGTCTTAAGCCTTATATAACATTAAAAGCACATTAAATAATAAAGTACACATTTATTACACAAAGCTTGCACACAGGTGCATCTTAGGCCATGCTTATGACCATGCTTCCTAGCAACCACCTATCAATGGGCTATGTTTGGGCTAGTTTATGCACCTATAACACATAGTAAAAGTTTAGATTCACAACATTATATGTAACTCTGTAACATTTAAAAGCCCAATTTGACAGAAAAGTGATGAGAAGACGCACTCATTCATCTCAGTGCTTTTTCAGTGACTGTAGTTTCATGTGGAATGATGTTATTTGGAATTATTAAAGGGTTTTTGTCCCAAGGGGAGTAATGGTTTTAGAGCAAAAACCTACTGTCTAAAACCATTTGTCAACTCCAGAACTCACAACCTTGTTTTCTTTCAAATTACTTGATCTTTGGAGTTTTGTCCTGCTTATTGAAATAATACCATAGTGCCCCAAACTGTAAGTGACTCATCTCTGAATCCCTTTCTTCGTGGGAACAATACTGCAGTGCATTTTTATCTGCTTTAGGCTTTTCACTGAAAAGCACCAACATGCTCTGTAAAGAAATACATTACCCACACACTGTCCTGAAATATTAATCCCCTTTGAGTGGAGTATGTGACTACTAATCGGTCAAGGACAGGAAAAGAACCTTACCCTCGGAGTGGTGGGAGAGGATGAGAAGGTTCACACAGGCGGCACCAGCTCCAGAGCCAAAGATTGTGATTCTCTCTGGGTCTCCTCCAAAGTGGCCGATGTTTTCATTGAGCCAACGCAAGGCTTGGATCTGGTCCAACAAGCCATAGTTCCCCTTAGCAGACTGATCCCCGGTGCACAGAAACCCTGCAGGGCAAATTAGAACAAATACAGACAGGAAAAGAATGAAAAAACATAGATTTTCCCAAATGAAGGATCAGGGCCCGATTTAAAGAGACGGGATATGTGTATATCTTTTTCCGTGTCCCACACAAACAGAAGATGGCATCCTGTCATTGTCAGGAACTTCTAAGCCTCCAACTCACTTCAAGTCTGTGGAGATTTCACACAGAAAGCTTGCCAAATTACTCATTTTTAATACCCACGCTGAAAATACAACACAGTTAAGAGAACTTGTCAGCAGAGAGAGGAGGAGAGCAACAGAAGGCATGTTTCACCTACTTCCAGGACACACATTTACACAGTTGGTGCACACCCACAACAAGATAAAATAAACTGAACAAAATGCCACACACAAACACACACACACGCATACACGCATACACACACACACACACACACACAGCTCTGTTCTTATGAGAGTGAATTAAAGTACTTTACATGTATTTCAAGCAGCTTCACTCCGTAACAAATGTAGCATTTCAAATTTTCCACTGTTTGAATGAATGACTTCAATACCCGTGAAACAACTAAAAATGATTTCAGTTAACTGCACACTTCTCAGAGCTGTGGCTGTAGAGGTGGAAGATATACTGAAAAAGAAAATCGTGTTCAAGCATGTTCACCCGACTTTGATTTAGCCAGCTCTGCTTAGCAGTATTTACTCAGGCGCTTCCTGTGAATAAATACAATTTGCTATCCGGTCGTTAAGTCTGACGTCACTAGAGCTGGGCGATATATCGAGTTTTTAAAAAATATCGATATATTTTTATACGAGATATAAGATGTGACAATATCTTTTATATCGATATAGTCAATGTTACGTTATAACTATACTTGTGGAGCTGCAAGTTTGCCTCTCTTTCGTCCACTTTTGTCTTTACGCAACGTTACTCGGCCTCGCCCCTCCTTCACTGAACACAACTCCCCCTCCTCCCCCATCGCTTCACCTGGAGGAAGCGACAAGATGGACACGGCAAATCTCCGTTAACGAGTTACTGCACATCGACCCGTGCGTGGGGCTGGACGCCGTCAACGTGTTAGCTAGCTAACCACGCTAACGAGCTAACCACGCTAACGCCATGAAGCCCAGAGGCGCTGCACAGCCTAAAATCCTTGCATTTTCTCAAAAGTTGACAGTGCGCCTTATGTATGAATTCTGGTTGTGCTTGATGGCTGCGAACCGATTTTATGTGGTACACAGCGCTCAGCAATCTGTCAAAAAATGTTTTAGTACGACTTTGGTAAGCTACGGTGACATCTGGGACACAGCTTTGACTAAGAACTCTCTTTTTGTTCTTACTTTATGGCTTTAAAAAAAATATCGATATATATATCTTATATCGCCGTCTAGGTAAAAAATAACGAGATATGAATTTTGGGTCATATCGCCCAGCCCTAGATGTCACTAGCCGTGTCTGGGCCTAAACTCCGCTGCAGGTCCATATATCAAACGATCACTATGGCATTACTGAGAGTTGAAAAATTGTCTAAAGTCTTTCATCTTTAATAAAATGATCAGCGTTCTGCTCTACCAGGCGTAACAATTGAGTTTAACATCTAAGGCATCCATGAAAACGGAATTTATGACATTTAACGGAATTAGAAGTTAGCAGGAAGTTAGCTCGCTAGCTTCTATCTAAATACAATATAGCATGTCCTGACTGCGGGGTTTTGGAAACAAATTAAAACGTACAGCTCTGTTATCACTTCCAACATAAATGAAGACAGAAAACTAAACAGCAGTGACGTTTGTAGGGTTACTGAAGTTTGGCTAACTGGTATATAATGATGTGCTACGTGACCGCTAGCGACACAGCTATGTTAGCATAATATAAACAAGCTAACTTTTTTTCCACTCGATAAAAGTTAACATGAGTGTTCTCGGTGGTCAGGAACAAATGTAATCGCATGGCAGGATGCTGTAAAAGGACCAAACTTCAGCCAGGAGAACAATTGAGATTATCCATCCACAATACGAGGTTAGTCATTCATATACTGCTGCATGGGCTGGGGTGTAGTTACATCCTAAGGTTTTAAAAACTGAGCTTAAATAAATGATTAGCGGTAATAAAAGCCGAGGGAGGTCAACAGTGATCACTGACTGTTTTAGGAGCTTTTTGAGATTAAATAGAAGAAAATACAAAACATTAAACATGTTAATAACACAAAAGCCATATTAAACACAGACTACTTTAGGCCCGGAAGTAGGATTCGTCACGTCATCACTTAACGACCGGATTGTTGCCTATAACTAATACCGGGGGCAAGATTTATGGAGAGAGAGTTTTATTATGGCTTAGATCTAAGGGTCATATAAGGCACAAGGCTGTTTTGATCTCAATTATGTAAAGTGAGGCTAATTTGGAGTGAATTTTTAGGGAAAAAAAGGACAAAAAAGGGCTGACCGTGCAAGTCGGTAACCTGCGGCAAACAAAGATGCTCAGCTATCTCGTCATGCTAATGTGGTCGCTCTCTGTTCTGACTGTTTTCTCCACAACACTGTTAGCAAACAGTAAATTACCCTGTAGGATAATGTAGTTATTTGGTGCCACTGGTCACTCTGTGTCAGTGACTGTTATCACTGAAACATGGATCTCAGTTCAGGCTGAGTCTGGAAGCCAGCTTGCTAACTTATTAGTGTTAAAAGAAAATCCTGTTAGTGCAATGTTATAACTTTTTTAATAACACTTAAAAGCCACTTTGCTAAGACTTCATGATGCATGCAGACTGCACTGTTATGATACCTACTGTATTATATACTCAGTGTGAATACACTGACCTATCCACACTGAGCCTGGTACAGCATCACCACCTGCCCATATGCACTGTGTTAACTTAGAGTCTGTAAACAAAGCCAATGACAGCTTAATGGGCTGAACATGGTTCCCTGTTGGCAGTGCCTTAGTAGACCGTAGGGAGCTATGGACAGCCCGTCTACCTGCAGTGAGCATCTGCTGCCAAATGGAAACAGTGTCCAAAGTTTGTGGTAAAACCAGCCTGTGGGCTACTCTTACTTGTGCTGTTCAAACATGTCAGGAGAAGAGCAAAGTCATAACATATGAAGAGCTGAAGTGAAACTGAGTGTTAAAAAACAATGAAAAGTGTCCACTGCAGCCATCATCTGTGCTCTGCTGTATTTTTAACTTGTTGTTAAAGATGTTTTGCTTTAAGCTTGTCCGATTACTGGTGAACTCCCTTCCCTGCTCCAGTCCACTTGTCAACCACTCAGCATCTCTACGTACAGCTGATCTATGAGGTGTTGAGCTTTTGGAGGCTTGCACGACACCATGTTTGCAAAGGTTGAAAACCCCTCACTCTGAAGGCAGTCTGAAGGCAAGCGCCTACGCAAGCAGACGTAACAGCAGTACTATAAAACAAGAATAAGATAATTGTTCCACTGCATGCCCTGAGTCCTACCACAGGAGAATGCCACCATCACTACAAAATCACAATATGATGCATAAACATGTGTGAGATGCTTTGCATTGATGGTTTATATCTGAATGTGTGACATTTACTGGGCAAAATATGAAGCGGATCAGAGTGCGTACATTTTGAAGTGGATTGTAATACATCAAATATATCAAGGGAATACTGTTATTTTATTTTAATATACATTATGCCTATTTTGCAGATATCATTTTTAGCGTTCTGAACCCTGTGCTGCCTTTCTAACATAAGACGAGGTAAAACCAGCCAATAAGATGTAATGTTTAACCGGTAACAAGTTTTACAATACTTGCAATGTGGCAAATGTGTTGGCTTTGATATATTAGAATGATAATAACCCATTTTCAAGCCAGGACTGTTCATTCAAGAATTAAAACACCAGTCTTTGAAAACCAGGCCTGTGGCATCAAAGCAAAGCCTTGCCTGGCTAAACTAATCAAAACGAGCAGGTCGATCATCTGGAGGCGGGATCTTTAGTGTCCACCACTTTAACATCAATTGTCAAGGAAAGAACTCAGAGGGACTAGCTGGACTCGGAGCATGAATGGGGCAGTAAAGCTCTCATGGCTCTAGGCTTTTCCGATTTCCAATTGCAAGGCTCAAATTGTCAAAACTTGCAACTTAAAATGTGAACGTGAAGACCGAGGAGGCTTTAAAAAAGACTTTTAGAGTAATCTTTATAATTTGGCAACCCTCTAATATGTCAGATGTTCTCTGTCATTAAGAATGTATGTACCTCTGTTAGGTCATAGCCAGCTCAACACAGCCTTTCCTACAAGAAAGTGTATCCCTTCCAGATTCACTATTCAAATAGTTATAGTAAGAGTTATAACAATAATAATAGAGCTTTAAGGTATTGGCCCAAGGGCATTTGGGGCACAAGCACTTGGGAAGGGACAAAAGTGTCAGAGGTCAGGGAGAGGTCAAGGACAAGCTTTCAAAAGCTCCAGGGTGCTTTGTTCTAGTTAGACCTGGGGTTCGAAACATAAGGCCCAGGGGCCAAAATCCACCCAGCAAAGACTCCAACCCAGCTCCCTGGACTGGATGTCTTTCACTAAACAGAGCAGCATTTCTCTTCATTTCTGTAGAAAAACTGTAAAAATTCACTTATTTTTCTTATATTAGGATATCTAAAGATTAAAGTTCTTTCCACTGACAGAAAGGGCGGCTTTACTGGTCTGGCCTGCTTAAGATAAAAGTGGGCTCCATGTTTCCCACAATGTAAAATGAGTTTGTCATCCCTAAATTTGACTGAGAGAAAAATGAAGGCTAGCATAATACTAAAGGGTAGTCTAAATGAACTAAAACGTGTTCCCAGAGTTTTTGGGTCACTTGGCTTCATCCAAACGAAAGTATGACATTTGATTTACGTTTTAAAATGGTATGACTTTGCTTACACATACAGCTAGTCATTGAATGTGCCTAACTTAAGCATTCAAGTATTCACACATCCACAGGAAATCTTTAAGGAAAATGGAGCTCTCTGCTTCTATCCGACAATAATTTGTGAGTTCACCTGCTGGATTATACGAAAGCAACCATCAGACCTAAATAACCCCATCCGCTGGTTGGCTTTCCAGATTGGCGCTTGCTTTACACTCTGAGACAGTCCATATATAGTTCAATAAAGATGACTAGTTTATGACCACATGCTACTTTACATAATGCAGCCAAGTCTCAAATTGGTTTCTGAGCAACGTCATCAAAATGTACCAGGAGGCTGAACACAAATCAAGATGACTGGGAACTTCTGGGCTACATGTAAAACCCTTTTTAGCGGTTTTAAACTGCACAAAGTGACCAGAGCAAACTACTGGCCACAATCCTGGACTTTGCACTGAAATTAGAGGAATATGTGCACCTTTCAAGTTAAGACAATGAACCTTGTTGCTATGGGTTTTTTTTCCAGGGGAACAGTACAAACATCGTTCTCTGTGATCAGTGTTTCAGTAAGCAGTCTGATGTGCAATGTCACTCCAGTCATCTTTAATAGAAGACAACAGTCTATCTGGCCTATTTTTGAGAAAAAAATCTTTTCACAGATGTTACGAACAACTAATGGTACAAATATGTAACCAGAATCTGGGCATCTGCGCACCGTAACTTGCGCAGAAAATGCTGTGATTACATATTGTTGCTTCCTGGCTTTTGCTCTGATTTAGGACAGAGCTCCAGATTTATTACTAATTCCAGGACAAACATTGTTTGGTCTTTGATGCGGTGCTCCCAGCATCAAGTTTCAAATTATCTTGCCAAAAACCGACAGACGACTGTCAAAGGTGAAATGTAGTAAACCATGAATTGCTTTGGATAAGCCACTGGTGACTGTCACACCCAAAATAACAATTATTTTTCTGGTTTCCAGCAATTGAACACTGAAAATAACCATTTTTGGTTTCATGACATTGCATTGGCATGTTTTCCACCTCCCTGCTGCACATGGATCCGAGATTGTTTGTACAGTATGTCACCTAAACGTGCATAGTGGCTGAATAAATGTTTACCGTCGCAGGGCAATGCACAGCATAACCTTGCGTATGCAACTATATACAAGGTCACAGCCACAGTGTGTTTACATAAACTGTGTTATAATACTTTCTCCTGAAGCAGTATTGTTTTGTGAACTAAATTCCCATTCTAGATGTTTTCTCGTGCGGACAAAAGAAACACACTGTATAAGAAACTGAGTTAAAGGGCAGTTTGTAAAAAAAAAAGTGGTATAGCTCAGTACAAAGGGACAGATGGTAGGAACAGACAAAGCACATTTTCAAGTGTGTTAAATAGCAAATTAAGTTTTATTGTTGATGATTATTAATGAAAGTGATGGCGATGCTGATGAAGGTAACAGCAGCCATGATGACAGTGGTGATGATAACCTGCCAAATTGACCTTTCTACTACAGTCAGTGTGACACAACACAACTCTCATTCCACACTCTTCACTGTACTTACACTACAGTCAACAAGCACTTGAAGCCTGGAGTGTCGTGTTGGGTTAACCCGGCTTAATTGTGATTCACATTACAGAGTGCACAGTTATTTTGCTGACTTTTGGGGGTTTTCTTTCAATATGACTGTTTGCCTTGGACAAAAAGTGCAAATTCCAGCCATGATGACAGCTGATGTGTCACTTTATCATAGCTTTAAAAAAGTAAAAATCTACGTTAACTTAAAGTCAACATTTGACTTGTAATGAGCATTAATTAAAAAGTTTTTTCATTCATTTTTATTTTGGAATTTAATCCTCAAATGCTGTGACAGGATATTTCACATTCAAAGAAAACACTGCAATCAGCAAAGTAAGCAAAGAATATGCAACCTCAAAGAGTGACCTCGTCTTGAGCAGGCAATAATGTTTGTTATGAAATGGCTGTAATGTGATAATGATTTTGAAAAGAAAAAAGTATGATTAAACTGTAATCTAGAGATAATTGGATTACCAAATTTATAAGAAACCACAGCTGCTGCCTGTCTCTATAGTGCAGTGTTTAGTGTTGGATGGATTATTAAAAAACAGAAATCATGTCTCAGTGCTGTAGCAGAAATATTACTTTGAAAGGATTAACCCCACTAATCAAGATATAGTTCACATGTTACTATGTAATTGTATTATCCTTGCATCATCCCAGCAATTGACTGGTTCTTAGCCTTATGTGGCTCTGACCTGGTAACATATTACCATTGACCTGTGCCGCTTATCAAAACCATGGGCATGTGGAAGTGTCTCCTGCCCAGCCAAGTGCTGAGCTGCCTGCCACAGTTGCCTGGCAACTGTCTAGGACTTCAGGCAAAATGAAATGGACAGGCACTCACGAAGGCACTCGGATACCCACATTCAAGCACTTCCATATTCAAGTACGCAAACAGCAGCATGCAAATGCACGTGAACTCCAAATTCAGTGCATGCACATGCAGGCAACTTCACAGTATGTGCTAGCATGCTAGCTCTAGTGCCGCTCTCTTTGAAAGGCCGACATGAAGGGAGGGAATTCGGTTTATCTTCCACCATTGAAGATAAGTCAAACAAGTTCCCTCCTCTCCTTTCTTTCTCTTTCAGTAAGTTTTCTTTCTGATCCACCACCCACACCCCTCCCATCTGCTGAGTTGGGTTTCCTACTGACTTTAGTGCTGAGAACAGCAGTTTATGAGGCTGAACTCATGCATATTCAACACTTGCTTGAGGTAGCAGCCAAGGAACTGTGAGGAGAGTCATCAACCTCTAAAGATACAGGTTGAAGACAGTGAAGTGAATGGATGAAAGAGAAACAGAGGAGGAGTGAGGAAAGAATGGAGGGAAATTTAAAAACAAACTGTATGATAATAACTGGAGCTTCCAATACCTCTGGGATTGTTACCAAAAGTTCTTTCCATAATGCATCTACTCTTTCTCTAATGTATGCCAATGAGGAGAGTCATTATAAAAGCTATTATTCCCAATAGATATCGTATTGCGTCTACAACAGGATGAAATATTTGCATTAGCTGGACTTTTATTCATTTTGGGACAAGATACAAAAAAAAGAAGACCAACACAAAGAGATTGTTATTGGTATGTTGTGTCTTTACTCTAATTCTCTCTTAGTGAACTGCACCATTCAGAACATCCTCTGTTGTCACCCATATTTGTAAAAGTCATTCACACATTTTAGCCCTAAAACTACGCTCAGCCATATTATCGCTTTACAGAGACAGGAACATCTGCAGAGCAATTTATAGGACTGAACGGAATAACTGTAGTAGGTCACTGAACATATTTCTGTGAACAGAGAAGAAAGAACAATAGGAGAGGGAGGGGGGTGGAGTTGAGGGTGAAGGATTAAAAAAGGGAAAAAAAAGAAAGAAAGACATGAAACAGGTATTAAATCAAATATTGCCCAAAGCTACTGTCAGATGTTAACTGACAGACAGTAGAGAGGAATACAGTGAAGGACGAATTATATAATTTCATTGTGACGTCACGCAGGAGATGATCAGAGATGTCTACATTCAGAGGAAAGATGTTGATTTTTTTTTTATACACACAGGAAAGGTGATTGAAAAGAGGAAACAAAGCGTTCTTGTCTCTGTATATGTGAGTCACAAAATTAATGAAGCACAGGTAGAGGCATTATTATACAAAAAAAGGAGCGGGGAAAAAAACCCTTAGCAGATGGTGAATGTCTCTTGCACACTGAAGACTCTGTTTAGATGAGCAGAATAGAGTGGATTGGATCACTCAATACTGTGCACCGGAGTCGGGGATTATCTGCTATGTGTGTATGTAACAGTAGATTAATATGACAGGAGAAAATCACAATAGAAAATTCTTTAACTCAGAGAGATGCTATTGTAGTTCACCTCTTGCACATTCTTGCTGGATTATCTTTTTTTTTTTTCTTTTTTTTTTTGGTTACACAAATCTGTTAAATCTCCTTGTCGGCACCAAGGGTTTGATTTGAAGACTAGCTGGCAGGTCCGTTTCAATTATGCATCATTCTGTATGTCAAGTATACCCAGAAATGAAATTATAACGCAATTGGGCTCCACTTCCACTGAACTAATGTTATTTCAGTACACCGCCCATAGGCCTCTGATGTCATTGTATTTATTACCTTACTTATCTCGTTCAATTTTTCCTCACAACTGTCCACTCAAATGGCACCGTGCCGTGCAAAAACACCAGGCTGCCATGCAAATTTGAAAAGCAGCGGTTCAAACATCATGTTGCCTCTCAAGACTTTTCAAAGCTTTTCAAAGTTCTGTTTCAGAAACGCCTTATTGCTCATGAAAACTGCAGCCTGCCTGAATAAAAAATCAAGTCAAATTAAATGAATTAAGAGTCTTGAAACAGAGCCTCGTCTGCAGAGGGGACGCAATTTTAATCACAGGGCTAATATTTCAGACATGAAGCTATTTTAATTAATGATATGGTGTCATTAATCATACTTGTTACATGTATCCACTCAGCCTCTTAATATGGCAGTTCAGGTGCCCAAGTGATTGGCAAACATTTATGTAATTTTACATTTACTTACGCATAATGGTATTTAAATGTGGATATTTCACTTTAATCACTGCCTCCACTATTAGGTAACAGTCAGATTAAGGCTTTAGCACTGAGCAGATGACACAAATGAATGCTAACACCAATTATGGCACAAAACGGGGACAGATTCATCAAGCTGAATGAAAAATCTTGCCATCAACCGAGATCTATCTGTCATGTAAAGGGGCATTTAAATTATTTAAATAAATGAACCCTTTTTACATTTCGCCAGTATTAAAAATATCCCAGTTAGTTTTACAGTTAATTCTATCCTGAAATCACGAGTTAATACTGATAATAGACACTGGAGCAAAGTTTTATCTGAAAGGTGTAAATCACCCTGAAAAGAAAAAAATGTGTGAATAATGTCTTTCACTGCCAGAAAATGTTCCTCCTTTCTTACTTGTTGAATTCCTCCAAGGGAGGAGAGACGCACAGTCTTGAAATCTCAGATTTGAATTCAGAACAACTGTGAGCAAAGACACAGCTTGAATATCTCTGATGTTATATCATAAACATCTACGGGATACAAACAGAGGAATAGATTTCAGTTGCATACACTGGAAAGCAGCGCACAACAGTGACTGCCCACTTTTTTAAGCGCTCCAGTTCTGTAAGTGAATTTTGTCCTCGTTTAAAAAAACCAAAAAAAACCCCACATATAAATGTCTTGAACCAAGCCAGTCAGCTACGAAGTGAATTATAACCATAAAAAGATTTGATTTAATTGTAAAATAAAATGTAAAAAAAAAAAAAGAAAAAAAAGAAAAGGGCAAAAACACATCATTACTGTGTGATTGTAATACGTGTGAAAGAAATACTCATCCCAAAATACATTGCAGATGCTTTGAAATCCCACATTACACAGAAAACCACATTTGGGCTTCTGGAATTTAATCGCTTCTCATTATTGTAGTCCTGTAAAATAATATACTTGAATATATTTGGTAATATGTGTAGGGTACACCGCTCTTGTGGCTTCTAAAGTTTCACATTCACTATGTTTGCAGCAATCAGAGATGTAGCTGGATTCTGGGTAGATTAGTTCCGTAAAAAAAACAAAACAAGCTTGATGTCATACAGACCTGTGGTTTTTACAGGAGAACATGCCATTGTTTTACAGTGTTGTAGCTCATAGTTAGTCTACTTTGGATGGTTACAACATCACAATCAGTCATAATCGACTGAAATTTAGGTACACTTGAGGCCTGGACAATTTAAGGTCCCTTATGTGTGGCATGTAGGTTGTAGAGCATCAAGTAAGGGGAGCTGCATAAATGATCCTTCTGTTATTTGATTGGTGCAGCTGTGTATTTGGCTACCAGCCTGCGACACAGATTGGTGTCAGTTTCAGTCAATATGCCTATAAGTCCTTAGGGTTCACTGAAAACTGTCTCTGGCTACTGATCCATGTGTCAAGAGCCTCATGCACGTTATAATACACATTATAAATGATGTCCGCAAAGCATTAAACACACTTTTGCAAGGAACAAAAATAACACAAAATGTGAAATATTTAAAAATATGTAATTTGTAGAGTGTAGATAGAGGATTTTATAGCTGAATCTACTCACAAACAGATAATGTTAGTTTTTGATTCTGTTATTACAGTGAATGCATCATCACCAGGCAAAAAAAAGAAAAAGAAAATGAGGGTTGTGAGAAGACTTTGTCTAGATGCAAAGAGTGGGAGGTGTGTTTTATTTGTATTTAGAGAGGAGCTGAGTGGTGAGAAGGCAGCAGGCTGAAGTTAATTGACAGCACTGGCTAAAAATACTGTTTATGTCATATTTAAAAGGATGTGTTTGAGAACAACAGGCAACACAATGTAAAGTGATTCCGAAGGCTGACTGAGCTAAGCACTATTTATGGCTGCACTGACACTGTTTGACTTGACTTTTACTAAAAATGTTTCAATGCACAAGATTTTAAAATAAAGCATATTAAATAAAAGATAAAATGATAAAATTACAGGAGTGTCACAAGCAGAGTACATGAGCACATCATTTTTAGATACGTCATTTTTACCTACCAGTCTCTAATGAGTCTAATTAATGAACAACTCAACCAAGCATAATACAGTTGAAGACATTATGAAGGCTTTTCTCTGCATTTTTAAATTATAAATACAAAGTAAGGACATTCTTTTCATATCTGGTTAAGATTAGTAGAGTATTTTAAAGAGTTAATTATACTGTTATCAATGGTCATGATAATTTGCTTACTAATGATCAAGGAACTGACCTCACAACCTATTTTATTCATTCAGTGGACTAGCTTTAGTCATTGTGCAAATATACTATTTATAAAGTTGGGGAAACCTGCAGTCAGCTGAGACCGAAGAAGTCAGTCAGATGGGTGACATAGTGTTTCTCCCATTGAAAATGCTATGTCCGGATGAACAGAATCAACCATTTGATAGTTAATTAGAAAATTTTTTGTATTTAATACACATGCAATTCAAAAACGCAAGAGATAAAAACATTAGTAAAGACTTGCTAGCTTAAATTGTAAAATGACTGATTTGATGCTATACTACTGTGCTCTCTTTGAGCACTAGTGTTCAGTTCAGTGTCCATTTGTACATGTGTTACCAATTAAATCTTTAACAAGCAACCTTTTCTGATACAAAACATCAATAAGCTAATGAACTGTAACTTTAAAATAGCAAACATTATACAAGCTAATGTAACTAGCTTGTAGTTTAAGCTAATGTATACCTCGTACCAACTCAGCACCTGTTCTAACATTTCAGTCTTTCTTCTGCCAACAAAATATATTGCTAACATTTTAAAAAATGGTCTGACGCCACTGTGTCAGGAATTTAAAACAGTTTTGTTATATAGAAGCTTGTGTTTAAGTACATAGGATTTTTTTTTTTTTACTGTGGTATCAAACTGGCGTATTCAGAATCCGTGTAATTCTACAAGTACTACTAGAGACGCCTGCATTTCTGCTATTGTGACAGCCCAAGCAATATGTTAAACTTATCTCAAATTGACATAAGTATATGATATATGATGAATATATAAAAAACTTGAATGTTTTTTTGTGGCAGCACACATAAAACGCAATTTTCAGAGAATTTACATCAAATTTACCACATTTTCAAGCAATTTTAAATCATATACATACAACATTTTTATGCTGTGAACAAGATGATATTAAACATGGTGGAATTTACTCCTAAATAGGTTACTTGCTTACTTGCAAGTAAAGAGCTGAAATTGGGAAGCGAAATGTTTCCAGAAGAAGCGTTTCATCTCTCTTCCTGCGGTGAAAAATGTTCTCACTCTCAGAGCCCACGATGGTGGGCCTTTCCCCAGAGTTCATTAATTAGTTAATTAGTTAATTAGTCTAAACAGATGGCTATGCAACACAAATCAGAAGGCTCTCTGGGCCTGGAGCAGGAGGAAGGTAGGAGAAGGTGAGCTGAGCCGCGATCTCAAATCACAACTGTCACTGAACCTCTGAACCGGGCTGTGTGCTGCAGACATTTTCTTCTGGTTCACTTATTTTATTCCACCACAACGAGGCATATGATAAATAAATATTACAAATCCATAAAGTATATCATTTGCTGGAAATTGACAGATGCACGTGTTGTACTATAATGAAACCATTAAGTCATGTGCAAGGCTGCTGCGGTCACAATGCAGGAGGGTTTGTTCGAATGAATACTTTGCATCACTGCAGATTTAAAAAAGCATTTCTGAAGGTTTATTTTTAGACTGCTCCCATCTCCCCCCTTCTGTTTCCTTTTCCCTCACTGTCTCTCCATGATTCTCCCTCGCTCATCTGTCTCTGTTTCCTGCACTCTCTGCTTCCCCTATTTCTGACTCCCTATCACTCTTTTAAAGGCGCAGACATTGTATGAAATGAGGTTGGCATGTGTAAGCTCCTGTGAGTGTAAGTACGGGATAATACTTAAGACAAGAATGTAAAACTATTAAAATACCAAATGCCTGTGTTTCTCACTGTGACTCAAATGCACAGTGTCAGTGAGGAGTGCTATTAAAATTGCAGATGGATGGTGCATTATTTATATATATATTTTACGCATGGCACGCAACCAATTGCCTACACACACACTCTATCGCATGCAAAAGAAGGACTTGGTGTGCACACAGACAAAAATGCATACATGCTTGTGCCACACAGAACATGCAAAAAGACACACACACACATACACACAAGGATTATCGCCTTAGTACAGTAACCCATTTAAAGCATATCTGAGAGTCAGAGTGAGAGAGCACACATTCGCCCACATACCAAAATTTTCAACAACATTAAAGGAATCGAGGACACTGCGTCATAATCACTCAGCAGGATCTATCTCCACCTCTCTCAATGTGCATCTTGCATACTTTAATGATTATATGTGGAGGTTCTGTACAACACATGAGTGCACTCCACACATCTCTAATGTGGATCACAGCAACAATGTCAATGTAAATCAACTACCTTTACCGTCCGGAGCCAAGGTCGAAGTGAGTGTAAGGAAAGCAAACGAGGATGCCAATGAAGAGCGTTTGGAATAGCTTGTAATTTTATGCAACAATATCAGTTCCAAATTGTGAACTCAGTCTTTTGGCTCAGCTTTTTAATGATCGTGATTTGTCAGGCAGCTGCGAAAAAGAACGCGCAGAAAGGTGAAACTGAGCCGTGTAAAGCAGCAGGTCCGGGCCCTCATTTCGCTAACTCTCAGTTTGTCCTTGTCCCTCTGCCTCTCCGCTGGCATTGTCAATAACAGTGTGGCTCACGTTACCCTCTGCTAATACTTGCAGAAACTCTTGGACTCCATCCTAAACTACTCCCATTTCTCTGTTTATCATTATCCTGATATGTTGAAACAGGCGTGATGCAATAAACAAGATCTGATTACCCAACCTGGCAGCCACAATGAATGACACAGGGAGCCTGTGTGCAAACACCTCCAAAAGATGACACCAAATGTAAATACTTGACTCCGCTGATATCCAGCAGCAAAAAGGGCTAGGCATACACATGCACACAGCTCAGCCCACACTCACTGGCTCATGAGCTCTATAAAAATGAACAAACAGAATACCCCTTGATACAAAAATACAATGACAGCAACAGACGCAGTTCTGTTTTCTGTTGCTGAATGTTACACCAAAGGCGCTAAGTTGTTGTTTGTGTCTTTTGAAGTACAGAGACTGTGATCCTGGCTGTCGTCTTTACAGAAAGGCATGTTAATACAAAAATTAATGAATTACTCTAAAAAGGAAAAGCCAGGATGTGAGAAAACAGAAAATACACCTGTTTGTGTTTTAATACAAAGTGCCTGCTGCAGGAAGACATAGAGTCGCTGGTGAAATGTGAGCAACAGTAGCCAAAATGATACCAAGATTAGCCAGAACGTTTCAAGACTTGTGGAAACACAATATGGCCATTTAGGATTGAAAAATCAGTGATACACTTTGCTTAGGATAGTCTATAAGATTAGATTAGATATCTTATTGTTCTGCTACATGAGCTGATACTTCATCAGAAACTGTGGATATGTTTGCATGGAGTTCTTTTAAGCTATAATCTGTCAAAAAATATTTTTTCAGGCACAGTTTCCACATAGTGTAGACACTGCATTGCTAATTCCATCATCTGCAATAGATGAAATTAGGCTTTAGTGCTTGAGTTGGTTAAAGTTCCTAGATTTAGCAGTACCAGTGAGGCACAAGAGGGGGACACACACAAAAATACTGCTGCTCATGTACCTGTCAGGATGATCCAGGTTAAACCTTAAAGACACTGGCATTTGAAGTAGTAACACTGAACGCTTATGTCACGTCTCTGAGTTAGGACATGCTATTTAACTTTATTAGATTGTTTCCTGAGCCTGGTTCCTTCTGGATAAAAACCCCCTCCAGAATCCTCTTTCCTCTACATCCCCAAACATGGGAAAGCCCTCTACACAACTCAATTCAACTAATAAATGTATTCATTT
This sequence comes from Simochromis diagramma, assembly GCF_900408965.1. Taxonomy (NCBI): domain Eukaryota; kingdom Metazoa; phylum Chordata; class Actinopteri; order Cichliformes; family Cichlidae; genus Simochromis; species Simochromis diagramma. The sequence continues at coordinate 57,704 of NW_024387188.1, read as the reverse complement.
GTAAACTGCAGTTTTATGAATAAGTTCCGTGGTCTAAAATTTGATTACACGTTTCAATTTGTTCTGAGGGCATAGTCGCGCATAAACAGAGCATGAAGTTGCTATTCAAGTCAAAACATCACTTTAATCTTATGAACCTTCCTAATCTTAAGAGGTGCTCTTAAAAATGGCCGTAGATTAATAAGTACCTCCTACACAAGAGCAGATGGCTCAGAGAATCTTAAAAGCTGCAGAACTTACTCAAACATGACTTGTATGACTGAAGCTTTTTGCCCTGTGTACTTATTTGCCTGCACTTTTTAAATAAGCGCTAATGGTTTCTATTAAGCATGAAAAAAAAAAAGTTAAAGGGACAATAAGAGCTTTGTTTTTGTTTTTTAATTTGTGCTCAAAAGATGTTTTCTTCATCAATTAATTAAGAATAAAACATACTTACACTTTTAATTATACTTTTTGTAATTATGTGTTCTCATGTTTGGGTTTTAGCCACATGTCTGTTTTACTCTTTTTATGTTTTTCATAATTTTTATATTTGTGTGTCTTTAGAAGAAAATACAAAAAAATATGGAAAAAACAAGAATAAAATATAAAGACAGAGGAAGAAGTGTGCTATTTTACTTTTTATGGGACACTGTTTCTCCTTTGAGATAGTATTTATATTTATACCTGCCTCTTTTTCACACATGCTGCCATCATTTTCCCTGACATGTCTTTTCTACTGTGGCATGTCAACACTGCTAAAAGAAATAAAACTCAAATGGCATCTTTACAGTGTATGACATTACTGGCATTAATAGAAATTCACACACCTTGTGATATTAACTCAGACCATGTAAGGACTTCTTTAGTGCACACAGGAGTACAGTAACAGGAGTTCTGATTTTTCAGTACTGGGCAAAACTATTGAGCCAACCCCCATGTCGTTATGTTTTCCTAGGAAAATAGCACATATGTGTAGGGATTTATAAAACATGTGCAAACACAAAAGGAAACATGGTATATAGTGCTAAAACAGAGTTCGCACAATTCTAACAAGCTTGAAAATCAGTATTTGTTATGACCAATTTTATTTTTCAACATACTCCATATCATCACTACATAAGACCTGTTGCCATGGGTTTTTAGGCCTGTCACTTCTTTGGTCCTCTACTTGTCTAGTTTCCTTAAAAAAAAATTTTTAACAACATACTTTACACAATGCTGAGAAATGCCAAATGTTCAGTGAATAGCTCTTTGGGAATCATTTTGCTGGTGTAAAAATCTTATTTTATGCCTGTTAAACTATGTTATCTTTGGCAGTTCTCACATGTTTCAACAAAAAAATGGAAACTAAGTGTCTGCAGGTAAAGGAGACAATGAAATAACTTCTTTAGCACACACAAGACTACAATAGAAAGAGTTCTGATTTTCATTCATAGGTCAGTGTTGAGTTGCTTAACAAAAAAAAACCCTTCTGAAAATGGTCAAATACAATAACTGGACTGAAAATGAGTGAAAAAGCAAAGAAAAGACTGTCAGAAAGCCTGGAGAACTACTTGTTATGACAACTTTCACAGATTACAGTAAATTTTGGCTCATAGGAAGCAAAATATTTTTTAAAAATGGGGTGTAACTCAAGACGTTTACATAGTAAAGTATGAAGAATTTCAGAATGTTATTTTTCATGCATGTGAATGCTGTCATTTTTAAATACAGTTTAACATGGCACACAAGGCCTGGTCTAGCTGAAATGAGGCAGACCAAAACAAAGGTTGTAAATGTATAAATGGTTACATCAAATATCTGACACATCAAACTTACCGAGCACGCCAAGCCGATAGTTCATAGTGACCACGATGACATTTCCATAGGCAGCAAGGACACTACCATCAAACATGTTCCCTGAGCCCTCCATGTAGGAGCCTCCATGGATGAAGAGCATCACAGGCTTCTTACGGCGATCCCGAATATCTGCATAGCACAGATCAATGCAGGTGTTTGTTAGTTTAGAGTTGATCCACTAACATATGTTAAAGAGTTGAAATTCAGCTCCATTAATCCCTGGCTATGGTTTGAAATTTTCTCCTGAAATAGCATCTCTAAAATCAGTCACTAAATGGAAGAATCAAATTGTCTATATATAAGAAACAAATCTAACCTAAAAACAAGTAACAAGGATAATTAAGTTCAATTACATTTTATTTATCGATGACTATTTAATTTAGTCACCTTAAGGCACTTTATATTGGAAAGTAAAGATCTTACAATAATGGAGCGTAGACCGCAGCAATCATAAAACCACTTATTAACAAGCAGTTGGTGACAGTGGGAAGGAAAAACTCCCTTTTAACAGGAAGAGACCTTCAGCAGAACCAAGCTGCGGGAGGGGCAGCAATCTGACATGACTGGTTGGGGGTAAGGGGAGGAAGAGGTGTCCTTGTCCTTGTTATTAGTTCAGAGTGAACAAAGAACACTTCTCTTACCTCTGCCTTGTAACAGTAAAGTACAAATCCACTGATAACAAAGGATTTATCTGTTGTTGTTGTTCTAGTACTAGGTAGTTAAGTAAAAAAAAAAAAAACATCCACATGCAAACTGTCGAAGAAGGTGAAAATAAAAGCACAAAACACTTGTGTCTGGGTTCATCTTCTATGTTTTATTCTGTGATGTTTGTTTCCCCTGTCCTGAGCCCTGATGGTACCTTCCCAAACTGCTATTCCCCTCCATGTTTGGAGCAAATGGTGCAGGCAGTTCTGATGCCCTCACTGTTATTGGTGTCTTTGTGTCCATCAGTGTGTTGCTATGGTTCACTCTGTCAGCCTCTGTGCCTCGCCACCACCCCCTTCCTCGTCTGTGGTACGGCCTGAGTGTCTGAGTGTGGATGAGGCTGAGGGAGCTGCCAGCGCAGCCCAGTTAGGCTGAGCGTCTGCACTGTGCAGGGCCTGTAGATAATTTGTATGAAAGCCAGACCAAGTGGAAACATAAATAACAGCCACAGCATCTGTTTACCCTGATGAGCTTCAGCACTCAGAGATGGAGGAGACGGGGAGATAAGAGGAGAGAAAGAGAGATAAAGGAGGGGGGGGGGGGGCAGGAAAGAGACAGAGGAAGGAGATGAAAATAGGGCAGCATGAGAGAACTGACGGGGGTAGAGAAATGCATGAGAGCTTCACACCAAGAAGAATAAATAAATAAATACGATTTGATAGCATAGATGGAAAAAAAAAACTATGAAACGTTACAAAGCAAGTCATACACAGTGAGGTGCGTTAATGAACATTCACACAGGATTCACACAGACACACACAAGCACACATACACACACAAACTCTTGCATAGGCAGCTGCGATGTTGAGTCGCTATGGAAACTGCTTCTCGCTAATAGAACTGCACCAGCCATTCCATCGCACCGACTCACTGAATGCCTGTTGCCGTGGTAACAAATTCCACTCACGTATTTGCACACCCGCCTGCATCACCACCTGAATCTCAGGTTACACATGCACTTGGGTGCGTCACTCACAGTCGTGCGTGCAGACTCACACACACACATACATGCAGACAAGTGGATGTGGTAAAGCGGCACGTATGGCTTCAAACATGCAGGCATGTTTTATAGATAGCACGTACGACACAGGCAGGCTGGCTTTAAATTAAAAAAAAAAACAAAAAACTTTGAGTCGCACACTCTGATGGGCTGCTCCTTTTCCCCTCTCTTCTCCGGTGTATTCAGAACCTTGGCTGATTTCCCAGAAGATACGTAAACAAGTTCAATTATCTTGGCATCACCAGGACAGTAGAAAGGAGTGACGTTTCAGCCGGCGTCACGAGCAGCGCTCACAGCCACACTCCGTATCTCTCAAGCAGAGAATACATGGAAATATGATTTATCTACATTTTTAAAGTCCCATTTAGCAGTGTTAAGTTTTTACAGCTTTCATATATGACTTTCAGACCCACAGTGGGATCAACCACCCGGGTTCTGAAAAATTAACCCAACCCAGAAATGCCAAAAACTGCAGTTTTTCACATGGCCACTTGAGGCGAGCTCCAAAAGTGATTTAGTCCCCTTAGACTGTCACAGTAAAATGAACAGCACAAAGAATTAGATTTATAGCCTTGTAGGAAAAAATATATTTTGCCTGAATGGAGGCGAATTCATAACTCAAAGGTGGGTGTACATTTTCATAACTCACTGTAGTTATACTAGTAAGGCTTTAGGTTAGGTTTATTCTGTGATGTTTGTTTCCCCTGTCCTGAGCCCTGATGGTACCTTCCCAAACTGAGTCCATGGATGCTTTGATTGACAGGTGTGCTAACATAGGGACCTGTAGTTGACTGTTGTGTCTTAAGCCTTACCTCTGTCAATAAGTCACTAAACTGTATCTTTTGTTAATATACTTTCATATTGGTCCCTTTTTTTGTAATTTTTATGGCAAATATGCAACGGGATAAAACCCATTTAAGAAATCTGTGCTTTAGTTTTGATGATTGAAATTCTACTATTTTAGTTGTCTCTTACCTTATCGCTGATTCTGATTAGCAGACATGTGCCTGTGCATCTTGTGCACATACGGTAACTTCTGTCAATGGCATCACTCAACGTAATCGTGGCACCAGCTAATGTAGCCTAATGTAGCCTCGAGCAGAGGTGAAAACTGCAGAGGTCCGGTAAGCTCAGCTCTTTCTTACTACACACAATGCAGTTTTTAGCCTCAACAGACACCAAGTTTGTCTGTGTGTTAAACTGCTATTCAACATCTATCATTAATCCCTATTAAAGTTTTACTTTTCTCCCTGTACATAAAGCATGTTGACCTATCTCTGTAGCTATATCAACTAAGATAAGATAAGATAACATCAAATTACATTTTTGGGGGTTGTGTAAGGACAGATTCTTTTCTTTCTACTTGTGTCACAGATTACATCTTTAATATTACATTTTTTTTAATAGAAAAAAGGCTTAGGGATAGTTATGGGGCTTGGTAATTCAAAATACTCCAGTGGTACTTAAACCACAAAATAGATATATGTGGGGAGGTTGCAATGTTAAACCATAATAAATGAATATTGCTAGCATGATAACTGGAGCTACAAAATTCATAACAATACACACTAATGCGCAAGTATGTATCAGAGGAATTAAAAGGCAAAGTACTATAGCTGGTACTGCTAATCAAATGCACTTGATTAATTGGGTGAGCACAGTGTGAGGACTTTTATAAAAGGAGAAACATCCCAGTAAATTCACACCAAGGTCAGACTGTGCAATACTCCCCAAAACAGCAACAACCACCCCCCCCCCCCAAAAAAAAAACAAAAACAAAAACAAAAAAACAAGAGCTACATCTCAGACTCTACAGGCCTCAGTTAACATGTTAAATGTTAACGTTTATGAGAGTATAATTAGAAATAGACTCAAATATATCTTGTTGGGTTGCCAGGAGAAAACCTCCACTCTAAAAGGAACTGTAAAAAGAAGATGACAGCGTGGCTTAGATTTGTGAAGCTGCATCTAAACAAACTACAAGACTTCTGGAACAACTTTCCTTTAGATAGATGAGACCAACGTAGCGATATTTGACCATAATGCACCACATAACAGCTCATACCAACTGTCAAGCATGGTGGTGGACGGATAATGATTTGGGCTTGTTCTGCAGCCTCAGGACCTGGGGCACCTTGCAGACATTGAGTTGACCATGAACTCCTCTGCATACTAAAGTATTCTAGTCAAATTTGAGGCCACCTGTTTGAGAGCTTGAACACAATTGTGTCAAGCAACATGACAATGATTCCAAACACAGCAGCAAATCTACATAAGAAGGGCTGAAAAAAGAAAAGAATCAATGGCTAAGACCTCAACCCAGCTGAAATGCTGTGACAACCTTAAGGTCTCAATAAAGTGAAGCAACTATATATAGAAGAGAGCTCCCAAATTCCTCCACAGTGATGTGACAAACTGATAAAGTCATACAGAAAATGATTAGGTCAAGTTATTGCTGCCAAAAGTGGCAGTCCTGTGAAAACCTTCTTTTTCACATGACTGTATAACCATTTTTGCCGATCTTATCTTGTTTTTCTAATAACAACAAAGGCGAGAAAATATTCACTATCCTAATAAAGCTAAAATTTAAGAAATAAAGATAACAATGAAAAAAAAATTATTAATTTTGAATAAAAGATCATACGCGCATGCACAGTCACAATTAAAAGTGTGCGTTTGTATAATTTGGGGGGGGGATACAGGCATACAAATGCCTGGCTATGCATTCTCTGGAGATTTTGTCACACAATATTTCAGTTTTAAAAAGCTGGAATATTTGAATGTGTTTAAGAGAGGGACATGTCGGAACAATTGAAAGAAGCTCAACACAAATGCAAAAATGATGAGACGATGGAGGGTGATCCACTCAGTCCAAATTTGAGCCTATAAAGCCAATAAGGAGCTGGCTGTCTTCCCTTCCTCCCCCCATAACACTGGCACATTATTCGCTTCTCTCATTTCCACCTAACCTGATACTGTCCTACTCAATATCCACCTTTGTCCTGCACAGACAGTCTCACATTAATGTCTTACTGTTTCCAACAGATACTGCCCACTTTCCACTTTTCCATTCCTCCGGTCCTCTCTCATTCATTCCCTTATGGAAATCTTCATTGATTTGGGTGTAAAAGTTTTCAGCCTGCCTCAGCACTTGAACAATTTTCGCACCCGGACCCACAGCCAAGACTCTACACTTTCACAGAAAAAACTTTCCAGCAACAAAACGCTAATACTACTGTTTTACAACAATGTTTAAGAAACTCTGTCCAATCCATACCTAAACAATTAAGCGAGGAATTCAGCCATGCCCTAGCCCTCCTGATCCTGTCAGGATCCATCAGGTGTCGGCATAAATGTCAAGCTCTACCAGTCTCCTACTCATCCACCCTCTCACTCTCTCCTTCTCCACATCTCTCTCACTTTCAAAGCTCTATAAATGTCATTTCATAATGCACTTGTCTTCATTATGACTGTTTTTTCCCCCCTCCTCTCCCCCACCGTTGCCCTCGCCAGTGCTCTCGCGGTGTTCAGCTTTTTTCTTTTCTTTCATCTCTATTCAATCATTCTGCTCCTCTCCTTTACAATCCTGCATGGATCCTTCCTTCTGTTTTCACCGTTAAGAAACCACACAATTGGATTAGCTACATCTGTCTCTTTTTAAACCACAGCAATTAGAAATGCAAGGAAGGGAGAATTCAATACTGAAATAGCACAGAGCCTGAAATACAAAACACACAAACACACACTGAGGCGCAAACTGGAGCACACGCACTCGTGTGTTGAGTTGCACATGCGCTGTGCTCAAGTAGACACACATGCACGCACACACACATGCACAAATGGAAATGTGGAGCACTGTATGTGTGTATAATACTATGCAATATACAGTAAGTCTGGGCACGTGTACAAAAACACACGCACTAATTGTCTGCACAGATTTTGGTGCACCAGTAAAGTGTAGTGCGAGCATCTCCCCTTGTCTGCAGTGATCTTGAAAATATACTACAGTGGCAGAAATATGCAGAAGTCCTTCACTTTTTCCCACTTTAAAAATGAAGGATTGGGTAGAGCCCAATAACATTATGAAGGACGATAATTTAGCCGAGCAATTCACGAGAACTTTAGTCCAAGAATAAAAGCGCAGGTGAAGAAGGACTGAATATCGATTTTCAGTGATGCGTCACGCTGGATAGCCAGAACATCAGAGTGTGGTTAATCAACCACACAGCAACCAAGCAAGGAAAGTTAATTAGCTCCCCGTGCAAGCACACAAAACGCAGCATTTGTGACAAGGGCGGAATAAAAAACAAATACTTTGTATGTGGCTTTTATACGACCAAAATGCGTGCCTGTGAGAAGGAGTGACAGATTTGTATGCTAATAAAGGCAGTTAACACAGGACAATGTAATGTGCACATAGGGTGATTACACTCAGATGGTTATTAACACAGATGAAAACACCACAACCCCCCATGGAGTTTGAAAAATAGAGCATGAGGGGAAAAAAACATGCAATTAAAATACCTTCATCCCTGGGTCTGTTCATTGAAGACTCATCGTGTTTTTTTGTGAGTGGACCTGAGGTTTAGAAAAAAGACAAAAGACAAAATTCAAAAAGGTTGCACTGGTACAAAAAAACAAAACAGAAAAAAATCAAGAAAAGGATTAAAAGAGAGGGAAAAAATATGCTGTTTCTCGGTTTCATTTCAGTGGCTGTGTACAAGGATTACACACTGTTTCCTTTAAAAAGATAACCCCCAAACTCATCTGTTTCATCTGCTTAGGATCTAGTCACGGACTGCCTTGTAAATGACCCCAGAGGCCACTTCTCCTCAACCCTTCTCCCAATCAGTCTTGACACACTGCTGCTTTGTAAAGAAAAATCAATAAACAGAATCAAGCCATCACTCTTTTGGGTCAGAAAAAGCAAAGGAATGCCAAGATGCTTGCGTGTCCTGCTCTGAGGACTCAAAACATAAGGTTCATCCCTTCACTCCTGTATAAATGTGACTGAATATATATTAGAAACACCAGCCTAAACCTAAAACATGACTTAAAAGTCTTGCCTACCTAATTTGCCAAGAGGAAGTTGGGGTGTTTTGACGGTTATGCCACCTGCATGGGTTTGTGACAGGATTGGCCTCATCAAGGTCAAAGAGGAGCTCTGCATTAAGCTTTAATGGTGACACCAGTTAAATGCACTATAGGGGAGAGCCAATAACGAGCATTTATCACCGTGACCAGCCAACGCCCTGGCGTGTCAACCTCTGTAAGTCTTAACTGATAAGGATCCCATTAATTTGTTTTTTTTTCTTGGCTTCTGTCAGTGGGGCTTTTTCATCAGCAAACACTTAATGCTGCATTTTGTGTCGTCTACAGCTGCCGCCTGCCCGTTTGGAAGAAAGTCACAAAATACACTAAAACACCTGCAGTCCCACACACATTTAAATCACACACCACGCAAGGAATGTTAACAGTTTCCTATCAACTTGTGCTGTCGTCCTTGTACACACCCGGCAGCAAATTTCCCTCTTTCCAATGAAATATTGTTGCAGTCTTTTAAATTTGCTCTATACTGGATTGCCAAGAGGGTTATCACTCTGCTTCTGTGCTGCTGACATGCCTGTTTCTACCCTTTTGCTGAAAACCTTCTTGTAAAGTTATATACCTTTCACAGTAGTTCTCATCTATTGACAAAGGAAACACCCAGCACTCCACCATTATAATGCAGCATTTTCACATCTCTATCTGTATGAATATTATTTCCTGGTATAAAATGTTTATCTTCCATTAAAATGCGTCAGGATCAATGCTGAATGGATTTGCTGCATCCTATGAACACCATCATCAGGCGCCTGATCCAGAGAGCACTTAGTGCCATAGCGGGAGATGGTATAGTCGTAGGTCCTGGACTACAGAGCAGGCAGGTAAGCAGACCAGTAATGGATAGAAGGGCACATTACTACCCTATCTTGTCGGCACTTCCTCACTACTTATCACCACTCTAAAACCACACCTTCCCGCTTAATGGATGGACTACTCGGATTTCAGTTCAAAGTCCTCATGCCTAATAAGACTTAAACTTTATGTGAAGATGAGCAGCACATCCACACTTTGTCATGGAGCAGATATCGTCCAAAGATATCCACAGTAAATTTGTTAAAAAACAGAAAAAACACTGAAGAATCTTTTCTTCTTTAGTATTATTTTCACTATGAAATAATCAGTTTAAAAGCCTAGCACAGCTAGCCAAAGCCCAGTGTAAAGGCTACAGCCATGCTAGCATTTCTGTAACGGCCCCCAAAGACTGACATTTCAGACATCCCGGGATGTCTGAAATGTCATTGAGAGTTCATTGAGAGCCACACTGTGGTGGTTTGGTGTAAGATATCAAGTTTGATGCCCGGAGACTGTATGACTGATAATACCTCCTGAATCCCGGGGTATGATGCGCATCTATGAATCCTTTGCTACTTGCAAAGGACAGCTGGATAACAGCTGGATGTTGGACTACTGTTGTGGAGCCAAAACGGAAAATCATCCAAAAATGACCAGCACAATTCAATTGTGGTGGTCATCTTTCATCTGCACCAACCCAAAATCACCTAAGTTGGCTTAATTGGTTTAAGCTACATGTCAACATGCTAGCACTGACAAGCCTAACCACAAAGCACAGTGCAGATGAGGTTGATGGGAATGCCACTGGTTTTGCAGGTATTTATTCATAAACCAAATTACTTGAATAAAAAAATGAGTCACCAAAATGACTCAAGTCTGAACTTAACTTCACAACAATCCATCAAAGAGATGTTGAGACATTTATTATACACTACAAATTCCACAGTGGCTCTATGAGAAACATCACTAAATTATCTAAGTCACTGGATAAATCATTTTAGTATTGGTAGTGGTTTTATTGTGGCTATTTTCCATCACGGCTAAATGCTACAGTGGCTGCGCTTGTGTGTTTAATATACTGAATTTGCACTAAAATAACTGCTCATGGCAGTATCTAGGTCTTGCCTGACTTGACTAGGGTTTGAAGAAATACTACAATGGATTACACAAGACAAAAAGTAGGATCTAGCCAAAGGGAAAAACATACGCTTTTTGGGTCAAAAACATCCATCCCATCTGCTTCCCATCAGCACAGAAGCCTGCCGGTAGGCTGAGTGCCACATGATGTAATGGGCCACTGGTCAGTGAAATGCTACGGCCTATGCAGGAACATTTAGCTTGGGTTGTCCCAGTACTGTTTGACCTAATACAGCTCCATCTCTCAGTCGACAGCGTTTCTGTTCGGTTCAGTGAGCTAGTGGCCAGTACGCAAGCTGTCTCCCGTCCCTCTCCATTTCCTCAGTGCAGTAATCGGGATGAAGCTGCAGTATGTCATGTCTGTGGTGGCCTGTCTGCTTGACAAGGTGTCAGACACAGCTTCAGATCAACACCCCCACTTCCTGCAGCTTCTAGCACATGCAGTCCTATCCTTTTGCTCTCTATCTCTTCTACTGTGGCCCCAGCCCCCAGCTCCATTCTTGCCTCTGCTGTCCTGCCTCCTGAAATATGGTTTTTAATAAAGAGCACGGTAAATGCCTGCTCTAGCGGTAATAAAAATGAAGAATCTCAGGCTTTTGGCTGGGGAGTGTCTTGGGGAAATAGGAAATGCAATGAGACAGTGCTCTTGCCTGACAGCCTGACCAAATGCTAAGAGTTAGGGTGGAACACTAGAGAAGGTGGTAGAGAGCAAAAGAGAGATAAAGTGAGAGTACAAATCTCACTGTTCAATCGGGGAAAACATTTGTGCTATTTACATGGTACTACAAAGTTGAAGAAGTAGCAGGCTACATAGTGGCCTGTTGGGGAAGGGCACTGAGCTCATTTGCATTCAGAACAGTGACCCCTTCTACCGCCATCTGCATAAAGATGGAGGAGTGAGGAGAGCAGAGAGGAGAAGGGGTAGGGGATGGTTTTAGGGAGGAGAGAGAGAGCAGGACGGGTGAACGGATGCAGAAAGAAAGAAAGCTTCTTCATGTCCAACCAATCACATGACGAACATGGTCAGAAAGAGTATTTCTGGGTATGAAATAAAAATCCCAGTCAGAAGGTGCATGACTAGAGGATACTACATAACACTGAAATCTAAAAGCTCTTTATGAATTTGTGCTGCCAATTCGTTTTGGCCCACCTACATCCGTTGTGCGTGGGAATGCAACTCCTCGTTGCCAAACACAGCACAATACAGCCCCAGCAGCCAACCTTTATACATGCTTGACCATCACTTTAGAAAACAAACCTACTCCTGTAGATAAAAAGCTCAGTCTGGCTGAAACATCACTAAGAGTCTACAGGAACAGATGATCAGTGAGGCCAATGTGCTTCCACCAGTAAATCTTAAAACTTTAAAATGCCTCTGGGCTCTTATTTGGGCATTTGTTTAGAGAAAAAACACAATCAAATTTAACTTTAATTTCTGTGGTTACCAGGATATAATACTGCATGCATATAATCACTAGTCACATCTGATAATTCTGACATTTCTTTGTTAATTTTGACCACAAATAACCTTTTGTTAGGCTTTTTTTAAACAATGGAATGGAATTATTTTAGTCTTTTCTGAAAAGACTTTCGGTCCTTTGAGCGCGATGTCCCTCTGTTGTATTTGCAAGTAGTATAAAAACGACAGCTGATGTCAATATAAACCAAATTATCACGGGAACCAAAAATCAGGGCCAAATAATAGCCCAAAATTCTAAAGTGCAGTTCATCTTCATCCAAATCTAATGGCCAGATTGTTCCAGAAATCCTATTCTAAACTATAAATGTAAATCCAGTGGAGGCCCCATGGGATCACTAATGAAATGGACATGCACTGTCTTGGAAGCATGACAACAATTAATTTTACAGAGGTCGACCAATTATAAATGTCTAAAACGTTTCATGACATCAGGATGGATGCTTTGTTTGTGGTTGACCTTTTTGTTTTAAAGTTTTTGAGTGAGTGATCCCAAAAATTTGATCTCAGATTATAATAAAACTTTAAATATCATAGTGAAACACTTAAAAAAAATCTGCTCCATCCGATAAAACCACCAGTTTAACATCATATAAGCAATTTGAGAGATTGTGACAGCGGTAATATGTGAAAAATGTATCTGATTCCTGGGGCATATCACTCTCCTCCCGTCTCTATTTCTCTCTCTCACACACACAAGGCAAAACATATCCTTGGGGAAGGCATTGGCCTTGTGTAAGTGGTGACCCGTGACAATAAGTGACAGATTCTGACAAGCAGACAGGGCTACATGTAAAATCTGTCTCACTCATTTGCACACCTTTCCACATGGGAATAACACAGAAAAGTCTAAATAATCCTTTCTGTAAATACATGTATATAGCTTAGATATTCCACTAATTCTGTCCTTATGGCCAGAATATGCACACTTTCCGTCATGTTAAGAGGAATTTCAATCACTTGATAATCTCTGTCATCACTTTCTACTACGCTAACGCTCATTTTTTCCACTTGAAATTAACATTACCATCTTCTCTGGGAGGGCGGGGGGGCATGGGAGCACTCATCAATGATATATAAGTTTTCATTCCAGCTTCATTGTTGAAACAAGAATGTTTTACGCCACTCTAGACTAATCCTCGGGCTAGGCTTCATATACAGTATTTGCAGCAGCTGTAATGCATAAACATGTGTTTTGCTTGAATACTCTCAGGTAAGTCTCAGGTGAACCCATTAATCATAGGCTTTTTAACATTTTATCATTAGCCTTGCTCACTATCATCAGCAGCATATGCTTTGCCTCCGAAGTCAGACTTTGATCCTGTGTTCTCTTACCTGCCCATCTGCTTTCACAAACGCTCTCCGCTGGCTCATTAATGCAAGAACTACACCCAGGTAGCCCATGTGGAGTAAACAAGGTTATGCTTGGCAATGTATTGTATTTGTTATATATTTTAATAACCTAATAAAAAAATCACCATATTGGCAGCGCAACTTTGAGGAGACAGTTCCTATTACTGCATGAGACAGTATGAATGCCAGTCCCAGAGCTCAATATTATACAGGCATATTTTTGACAATTATAAGTCAATCATATTGTCTTTATATGTAAACTCTTAACTGGAGCAACCTATAAAGTGATAGACAGCAAATGGGACATGAGCTAAAAGCTCAGTCATGCTAGAGTAAAAATATGGAACTAGCAAAAATCAATGATTGTGTTACATTTTTTCGCATTCGGCAATAAGATCCAAACAGTCACAGTGACCCAAATGTTGAGTATGAAACACCCTCAACCTCTGGGTGACCACTTTCGATGGCTTGCACAGGTTGCCTGGTGGAAGGCAAACTATTTCCAAACAGTTGTGGTTAGACTCAGACTGTCTGCAGTCGCTCTCAGGAAGGTTGTTAAAGGTTTCCAAATAACTGCCATCTAATAGATAAACGCAGACAGGTTGAGAACACATTGCAATCATTCTGAGTTACTCTGCGCCGATGAGCGCAACTCATTTGTGTCTCTTTGCAACAGCGTACTCGGCTTGATCTGTGGGGTTGTAAACCTATAAAATGCAAGGTCATTTTGCAGTTAAATCGCTATCCTGCAGTAATTATGTCACTACTCGTGTATTTCTGAATTTTTCATTCAAATTCATGAGGTTCTGGCATGTTACAAACTAAGAGCAGACTGACTCTGTCTTACTGATGTTTTATCACCATCTTAACACAGGTTGAGATGTGGCGGACCTGGTCCTTGTCTTTGAAATAACCATTTGAAAGCTAACAAGACTGCAAGTTCACTGCACATGGTTTCAACCACTGTGGAAATGGTTGCAACAGTGTCATTTGATGTGATGTGATGTCACGTTATGTTATGTTGCAACCACACTGGGTGTGACTTTGATAAGTAGGAATTCATTATTGAAAAAGCACTGCTAACAGTATTGACAGTACTGTCATAGTCATAATTGCTGGTGAAGAGTTGGTAGAAGAAGAGAGTTACCTTCCTCTGAAAACACTTGAATGGTATAAAGTCATAGTGTGAAGGTCAGCTGTGTGGCTACAGGGGTTTCTTTCGTTTGATTCTCTTAGCAACATTGCTCTACACTTACAAGTTTGTCAAAAACTAAATGAAAAAAAAAACAAACAAACGCTAAGTTTTCATAAAAGTTTTTAGACTGTAGAGTTTGTATGGTTTCCCTGTGCATAATGGGTTTCCTCCCACACTCCAAACACATGCATTTAGTTTAAGTGGTGAAGATATGAATCTGTCTGTTTGTGTTAGCCATGTGATGGACTGGTGAACACTCCAGGGTGATACCCTCCTCTCACCCCACGACAGCTGTGACCCTATGTTAAGAAAATGGCTGGAAACAAATGAGCACCAGTCAAGCTAAAGGATATTACAACACAGCGCTGTTAAAAATAGCATAATGAGCAGCTAAAATGTTTTTGCTTTCATTTTTAAAAGTCTAATGATATCCATCCATCCATGTTAAAATGAGTTGCACATGAGCAATAAAAGTAAAACATATAACTTTGTTGCAGCATTAACATTTCTAAACAATTAGGCCCAATCAATAGTAATTTAAACAGACCTTCTTTGGAAATCTCCTGATTGTCTTTTGGCTTATCTTCCTCTGAATACAATCCAGATAAATTTATCAAACTGACACTATTTCATGGAGTACTTACACTGAGTATAAAATGTGAAAATGACAAGAAAAGTACAATCTGTTCTTTCTCTGTGATACAGTTGTGACACAAACTGGTGCAAATTATTAACGAGAATTCGCCGACAGAGACAGTCAATGCAAGACTTTCCACTTGCATGTAATACAAGCTACGCCTCACATTACGGACTCACCATCTTCAGTGGGGACATAAATGTTGAGGTAAAGGCAGTCCTCACTCTGGTTCTGAACATAGGTGGCTGCTGCATCCAGGTTGTCTGTGAACCACACTGGTAACATGATCTCAGGAAGCACCCCGTGCACATTCTGAGGACACACAGGCGCAAAATGAGTGGCATTGCGAATCTCTTGCCAGGAACCTGGGGCTTCAGGAGGCTGGAAGCGCCTCTCGCCAATAGGTGCGGTGGCATATGGCACACCTAAATACTGTTCCACTGGGCCCAAGATTTCATTGTTGAGCTCTTTCCTGATACCACGGACCTTTCCGTAACTCGTGGATACTATGGGGTGTTTCAGGTCAACTCGTTGACACGAGGAAATCGTCAGGTGCAGCACTAGTCCCAAGAGCCACACCAGACAGTGATTAGCGACCTGCTGAGTAGAATAGTGATGCTTGCCGCCATAGCCCTGGTGGCTGGCAGCGCTGAATGGAAAAAACAACATGTCCAAAATAAAAGCTCTTGTACTCATATCAAAGGGACTTCAGCTGGGAGCAGAGAGGGATCACAAACTCAGTGGGATGTGGGGGATGACAAAGGCAAAAAGAGGATTGGTGGAAGGGGGCAGGTTAACGGTGTTCCTAGAGCGCCATGGTGAGGTTGAGGGCCAGACAGCATTCTCCAGTAGACTCTGTGGTCTCATATGTCTTCCTCTTTGGAGCTCCTGAAGGGTCCAGAGCTGCAGCTGGGATACCAATTAAACCTGGAAGACACAGACAGGTCGCAGGTTTGAGTAAAGACATGTGAATAAAAGCCCTGTCAGGTCAGGCTGTTTTATAAAGCTGCAAGAGACACAGCAGGACAGAAGGATGCACTCTTGTGCTAACTATCTCACCGAACTTAAACCAGATATTATACAGTGTGTCATTTGTATTTAAGTCAGAGCTATTTAGCCAGTCTATGGTATCACAGTAACCAAGTATGTTTGCTATAATAACGACTGTATTTTCTACACATTAGCATGACTTAGCTCAACACACTGCTAGCAGCTAGCATGGCTATACAATTCATGTTCTGTATTAGAATAAGTGTTTATAAAATGTTGTCATGCTAGCTCAACATTTAATAATTCTAGTCAGGATGAAAATCATTAAGCACCGAACGAAACTGTCATGTTAGTCACCTATTTAAACTTAATAAACATTTGGCTAACATCTATTTAAACCCTTTCCTTATATTTTAAGGCTGCATTTTTACCACTTTGCTAATAAGATTGGAGAATACGGTGTGTAGAGTGCACCTCATGTTGTGTCATCTGAATAGACTCTGAAAAGTCTCAAAATTTAACTTGGCAGTTGCTACATGTTGTGCGATGGCTCCCTAATGGATTTAGGCTGTATTTAGAATTCTCTCAGGCTTTTCATCATGTTAAAAGGAAGTTTTCTCCTCACTTTTTCCAAGTGCTTGCTCAGTGGGAACTGCGAGGTTTTTGTCTGTCATATTCTAAAGTCTTTTGTTAACAGTATAAAGTGCAATGACATTCACCGTTGCGAATTTGTGTTACATAAATTAGCGGCACCTTTTCAAATTCTTCATTCTGTATTTGGTGGCGACTCGTTGACTCGTTTGGTGACCGTTAAGTTACGTGACCGTTAACATACGTTAGACAGGACATGTGAATCAAACGCAAATTGAGAAAGTAACATTATTTTTAGGATATTTACACAGGAGTTACACCCCTTTGCTGCTCTCACATGCTTTCAGAAATACTAGAAATATTTTAAACTTGAACTCTAAAATGCTATGAAACTCCGAACCTTGGGTTTTTGAAAACAGAAGTTTATAATGAGCATGTGAAGCCAGGGTTATTTCTGAGAATATTCAACCAACGTGGCTTCAAAAACATTTAAATTTCATACCAAAGGGAACATTTTCAATCACTATTGTGTAATGCTGCCACACTTTATGTTTTCATCTTCCCAATAATCACAGGACTTTGAAACCTAAAACTAATAATTGTATGATAAGCTAATAAATAACAAAAAAGTAAACACAGGCTAACGCATGATTTTAAAGCATGAACAAACCCCACTGGCCCTCCACCCTTTTCAGCCATGTGTCAGAGTTAGCCTTTTTCTCACAAGTTCAGTTCCTTCTTGCTTCCACATCATTACAGATGAATGGGCAGTGCTTATCTCACTGTGGCTTTGGGAGACAGAGCCGTTTAGGTGTGATAAAGGCTTTATGTGGTGCTAACTGTTGGTTGAACGCCACCTCATCCCTCCGCCCACAACCTGACAGTATCCACACTCTACTGCCAGTCAGCAGGCACAGGGATTGATAGTTAAATATAGCACGGAGACAGGGTGCAATATCATAGGATGTTTAAAGTTAGTAATGTACATAATGACAAAATAAGGAGAAGCTGTGTGGAAAAAATATCCACTTGATTAAAGCCTTATTACGGCATTTCATGGAGGAGGTACGATTTGTAAGGACACCCTGAATCCTCATCAGAAAAGTTGGTGTGCAGACATAGTCAAGCTGAAAATCCAACTTAGAAAAAGATTAATGTGAATTATACACAGTACATGACTCTAAATTGTGCTGGAAAGACTCATTGTGATGGGGTAAGACTGCGTGGTTGGAGAAGCCACTAAAGTTGTGGAATAACTGAGAAATGGATGAGACGTGTTCATTCCCCAAATTGCTCATCTCATTTTGGTATTAGTATTTTTGACTAAGCAAAGCACACTTAAAGGAACAGTGTATCATTTTATTTAGTCTTTTTTTTTTTCTTATTTAGAGGATAAGGTTTGACACCGCACTTCTACCTGTCTCTTAGAGACGTGCCTGCCACTCCTAAAGCTAGCTGAACCCCTTTCATAATGGATAAAAAACTTTTTAAATATTCACAAACATCTGTCCTTTCTTTTTAGATGGAGAGATTACTATTGGCTATTAACTGCAGTGGTCATAACTGCTTTTCTTATTTTGCTAGGAGTTAGCTCAGTGGTTAGTTAGCAAGTTCTTACAAACAATTTCAAGCAAATTACAGGCGAAGGCAGAAATATGCCAGAGACTGAACAATGACAAAGAGATTTTAGGTGCAGAGCCCTTTTTGTGAATTATTTTACTTGCCAACCAGTTGTGGAATACTCATTTTTCCCAAGCAACCAGAAGTTGCCAGGAGGTTGCCAACTGGTCTCTAGTCCAGTGTGGCTGATGTCTTAGATGAGCAATGCTGACAGTAAGTGAAGTAGTAAAGTCAATGCTGAAGCAGGGGTGAGGAACAGCCTTCTGAGGTTCAGTGAGTTCACCTCTTTCTAATTCTAAAAGGCCACAATGTATATTTTAATATATGTAATCTTATTTCCAACTAACAGTGACTCGGTTGAGGCAAGCTGTCAGACTTCTGTGAAACTACAAATGGTTTAGAAGCTTTTTTGCACATATGTAGTTCTAGTCACTAAGACCTCAAAACAGACTTTGATGTACAAACCCAGTCGAGTTTTCCATTTAATTTGCTTTAAAACTGCAGGGAGATGGATTTTCCAGATGCAAAAAGATGGCTTCAAACAAACAAATCAAGCTTCAGAAAACACAGAAACAAAAAGGAAATCCTGACAACTGGTCTCAAACTACAAATGATCAGTAATATTTGAAGTTAGTGAGACCAAGAGAATAAAACAAAATGCAGACAGAAACTGAAGTACTACACATACACTGGCTCACACACAAATAAATATGTATGCACACTGCAAAGAACGCCTTTGTAAAGGTTGCAACTTTAAATAGGGTCTGATTACACAACAGATGCTGTCACTGCTCATTGCTTACATTTTCTATATTTGTCTACACATCTTGATTTTTGAACAGCCATCTGTGTTTGCATTCTGTCGGTAAATGTAACTTAACATATAGCACAAGCCCAAGGTCAGAGCACCTCTTAGTATGCCCAGCAAGGATGCACACAGAGGTATGTCCTTTCTGGGAAGGATTGCATAGGTCGGTCAAATGTTAGCAGCCCGCCAGATTGTTCTTTATATACTATCTTGCCTCTCTGCACGTGCTAGCAATGATATGCACACATATGCACACAGATGTGTAAAATCCAATGAGGCATCAGATGTTGCATGCAAGAAGAGACTACTGTAAGTACATGTCTCACATGTGGCTTGGAAATGGTAGTACCCTAACATCTAACATCTGTTCGTGTCAACCATCCGTGAGCTGGAACGGCATCGACCGCGCATCTCCACGCATAAAATGAGATAAACTGACACACAAATCACCAGGCTGATGTAAGCTGTTTTCTCTTCTGTTTTATATAATAGGTAGTCCTGTCAGCTGAAGCTATTTGAGAAGGTAATGCCTCCCTGCCAGTGGGACACTTTTATGGGTATGTTTTAACGAAATGGTCCGAGTGGTTTGTGAAAACTTTCGCTGAATGGTGGTGTTTGAGGAAAATGCTTGCCTTGGGATTTTTTATTGCTTTGTTTCCACTTTGACTGTTAAAACTACATACACTACTTCAGCTGTCAAGCTGCCCTGCTCTGCTAGTCAACATCTGTGGATGACAAGCAGCTTAGCAAGCCAGAAACAGAGTGCTGAGTTTTTGACTAAACTTTCTTATCTCTTATCTACTGTCTCTGTGCTTAGAAAATGAACCTCTGGTGGCTGCGTGTTGTCTTCACTTGCATCCAGCAATATGTAGATACAGCAATCTGTTGTCTTTTTTTTTAAATGCACCATTATTTGATGAGAAAGAGAAGTCCTTTTTCGCAGAAGTGAGGCTTTTGTTTATTCCCTTCAACAGCATCTTTGCGAGTTAGCAGCATGCTACATATACCAGCTCTTTTCTTAGAGATTTTGGGAAACTGCTTTGGGAATTTAAGTGGTAATCTAGGCTTGAATAATCTACATTTGTAGTATTTAATTACTTGCTTGGTTCTACCAATATTAGATAGCTTACACAAAGCTGTTTTATTAATGCATACATATTATTAAAATTTGGGATATAATGGTTGTATTGATGGATAGCAACTTGAAATGCTCCAAATATGCCACTACAGCATGTAATAATGTAAAGATAAGCTCTGGCAGACTTGGCTCTGTGCTTGGCTTTAAAGGGTTAAAGGAAGTAGAACTCGACTAAACCCAAGCTACAATGCTAAAGCCTGTGCACTTAAAGATCTTGCACATGTAACCCAAGAAAACCTTCACCGCGCTGGGAAAAAGATATACACAAAACTGTTTAAGTAATTACAAAGTATTTCTTATATAAGATATATCTTTATATCTTGGGAACTGGGTTTAAGTGGGAACGCATTGGCATGATGTAAGGTAAGAAAGCAGGTGACTCATGCATGCTGTCTGCCTCCCCATGTTTCTTGTTCTTTTCTGATAAAACCAGATGATTCGATTGCTTAATGTTGTCTTTAACCTTAAATTGACCGGGGAAGAATAAGTTGTCTTGTTGATGAATTGAGAGGCTAGAAGATTAGACTTGTCAGACTGCATATGTAGGTTCAGCCAAAGAGCCTTATCCCCTTTTCACATGCGGTCCTGAAGCTACCCCAAATCCACTCCAGTTCCTCTGTGTACAGCCTGCCAGGGTGCACAGGGTAATTCAGGGTAAATAGACTATGAGGGAAAAAAGGAAGAGTTGCAACTTCCAGGAAGTTGCAACTCTTCCTGGAAGTTGCAACTCTCGCTCTTCCAGGAAGTTCCAGCTCTCTCTTTTCTAATGGTGGCTTTTTAAAAGTCACCAGTAGAAAGATTCATTTGATTTGATAATTCATTACTGAAGATGTTAGTCCATTTTTTAAAGGTCCTTACAGGTGAGTTTTATGCTGTTCTTGTCATCTACAATTACGTGTGATTCATCTGCTTAGAGACCCGACTATCAATCGATTTTCTTAACCGCTTATCCAGTTTAAAGCCCTCTTGGTGCTGCAGTCTATCCCAGCTGAACTGAGCGGCAGGACAGGTTGACATTACATCACAGGGTTACCCCAGAGAGGCAGTCAACCACACACTCACATGCAAACTCTACACAGAAGGGTCATGCCCAGGCTGTTTTTGTTTTTTAAAAAACAGTTGGTGGTGAAATGCTTTAATTTAATGTATTAATCCTAAAATCTTCTTTTTCTCTTCATCTTCTTAAACTTATTAATATTTACAATGGTAATAAACAATATCCAGAATAATATTTTTAGATGTGCCAAATACCAAAATAGTATTGGTACACTTTCAATTTACCAGTTAACCTAGGTTCCAACTCCGGTTAGTGACAGAAAGAAAGAATGAGCCACAGATCTCTTCAGGTTTGTTCTACAGAACCATCTATGAAGTTGGTCTTAGCAGCTGTTGTAAGATGAATCATGTTTCCACCCCTGCCTATCACAACTAACTTGAAATCATTATAAAGACTGCAAAAAAAGGAAAAACAAGCCTCATTCGGAGAAGCTTTGCAAGCTAGGAAGTTCTCGATGTAGCTAGCAGGCTCAATATTTAATGCCATCTCAGTAATGAAAATAAAAGACACTTGTAGCCACAGGCATTCACTTTCAAAAAGAATTTGGGCAATCAATAGTTGCAACACTTTTGGCAAGTATTTCCTGTAGGATGACCGTTGCTCTGAAGCAGGTGTGGATAGCTAGCTTGCTAGCAAGAAAACAACAAAGGTTGCTTTACTTTGCTGACTCTAAACTTCAGCAAACACATGTCCCTCTTCTGGATGGAGTGGTAAATGGACTGGTTCTTATATAGTACTTTGCTACTCTGTCTGAGCACTCAAAGCGCTTTATACAACTAACTCATTCACCCAATCACTTCTTCTAAGCTCTTAAGTGCTCTATCTAACGTTCATACTCCGATAGATGCATCGGAGAGCAACATGGGGTTAGTATCTTGCCTAAGGATATTTGGCATGCAGACTGGAATAGCCTGGGATCGAACCACCACCCTTCTAGTTAGTGGCTGACCTGCTCTACCACCTGAACTACAGCCTTATCAGCCAATATGAAGATTTGAGCAAAGACAATTCAGCTGTATTTTTCAACTTCTATTTATATAGCATTGGTTCACAGAAAAAAGCCATCTCAATGCTCTTAATGATGCAAGGTAAAAACCCCGACAGTGGCATCCTATAAGCAAGCACTTGGCGATGATTAAGGAGCAGATCACACCAACTTTGCAACCGTGCCAATCCTGAGTATTCTCATGCTGCCAAGGGGATCAACCCTTCATTTTTAATAATCAGATGGCATTTCCTCTAGCAGAACCCTAAGAGAAAATGACATTGTAGCAACTTCTGAAAAAAGCACTTTGTTTTTGCGTTCATTACAGCAGGCACAAAATTTTTATAGTCAGTTGCTATAATGCCTTAGCATCACTGTCATTGACTGAAACATATAAACATAAGTGGGAAATAAATGCCATGTAAATTAATTTCCCCTTAAGCTTTTGTGCACATGTTTTCATAGAAAGTCTGCCATGATTTCAAACTAAATCACTCTGTAACAAATCTGGTCTAGAGAGCAAGATCCAAACAAAGGTTAATCTGTCAGAGAAATATTTTAGGTTGTAAGTTCTTGTCACGGTGTTAATTTTTATAGCGACCACATAATTGCGGAGAACTGCTGCATTGTTAGTGCTGATGGAGGCTTTGAACTTCATCCTAAAATTTATTCCATTTACCATAAGCTCTCCAGACTCCAACAGCAGCTCAATCAGATACCATGGCCGCTCCATCTGCCACTGCGCTCCCATCATCATCTCACTGCAGCCAGAAAAATCAGAGGGATATCCTCAAGGAAATATCACTTTACACTTATTGTTATCAAACCAAGATATAACTGCAAGCATCCATTTCAAAAGGCAATAAGGCTTTCTGGACAAATCCTGACAGGCAAAGAAAGGCCAAGCTCAATATAGCCCTCAGATCACAACAAATTAAACATCTCTATTTTTCTTCATGGACAAATCCTGATAAATAATAGGAAAACACAGGTTAAGATGAAAAAAAATGTTGACAAATGATCAAGGAGAAGTCAATTAAAGGGGCCTTAATGAAGAATTGATGCGGGTTATTAAAGCTGCGGTGAGGATCATCAAGCAGCAGGCAGTCGGAGCAGATAGGAGATGGTAGACAACAGGCCCTCTGTCACCGCTGGACCAAAAAATCAATATGTTGCTGTTGGTAACAACAGTTTCTCTATCCGCTTAACACATGTGGATCACATGGAAATCCATTTATCTTACAGATCTACAAACACAACACAATAAACAATCAAACAGAGAATGATATCTTGACATCAACTGGCAGCGTAACTTTAGAAATGTGTTATAGTAGAACGCTGTTGCCTCTAGGGGCTGTTACTTTTTATTTATCCGCTTTTTTTTAAGTGTGTTTGGGGGAGAATGTGCCAAATTGAGGCCAAGTAGTGAGCACAATCTGGTGACACACTAATTAGCGATGATCTAGGTGAAATGCTAGCTGTGTTAGCATGTGTATAAGTGTCTGTGGGCGATACACACAGTTTGAAGGAGCAGTCTGACAGCTGCTTTGCCTCAGGCTTAAAGCTTATTCAAGAACAGAATGGCGAACTAAGTTAAATAGAGAAGGCCGCTTAACCATGTTAAAAATGACTGTCCGATCTTGCTGACACATGGTGCCTGGAGATGAGAAAGACGATCGTTTTGAAGCTCAGAAAAAAAAAAATACAGTCGCAAGTTTGAAAACAGTGCAAAAGAAAATGTGTCTAGAGGGACCAAATTTACAAGATGTTCAGAATGAAATTGAATTAACTATCCTGCATTCCTCTGGGCATGCATGTTCAATGCTCCCCCCCCCCCCCCCCCCCAAAAAAAGAACAAAACAAAACAAATCTACAATCAGCTTTCGTCTTGATTCTACTGAAGCAAAGTAAGAAAACAACTTCAGAGTAGCAAAACAAGAAACTCAAACTTTAGCAAACTCTGAATGGGCCTGCAATTACTTTGGCCAAATTAAAATGTGATCATTGAATGTTCATGTAATGTGTCAGCCTCTGGTTTATAGACTGACAAGCTACAACCCATTTTATTATTTCCCAAAGCATCTGACTCCCAATAAAAATGCTGCAAATGGTTGTCTCATGCTCTTGATGTGGGTGTGTTAAGAACATTTTACTGGCAACGTGCATGTCTGACTAATTCATCATCCTCTGTGACATCCACATCCAACTGACAGGCAAATCCCTTTCCTTTTATTTGGTGAATGTCTGGATGGAATGCGTAGCAAGTTGGTAAAACAAACTGCCATCAAAGCCTATACAAATCACTAATAATATAACAATTATAAAAATAACATTACATGAGAATAATATTCCAAACTCACTGTTTAATATTTTGAATACGTATTTGTATTGTATCCAAATACATATTACATATTGTATCAATTGCACTTGATTTAATTTAATTCAATTTCCTTTGTATAGCACCAAATGACAACAACTGTCACCTTAAGGTGCTTTATATTGTAAGATAAAGACAATCTTATCTTACAATATAAAGCACAATGTTGGAGAGGAAAAACCCAGCAATCGGACAACCACTTTGAGCAAGCACTTGGTCACAGTGGAAAGGAAAAACTCCCTTTTAACAGGAAGAAACCTCCAGCAGAACCACACCGAGGAAGGAGCAGGCTTCTGAGCATGACCAGTTGGGGGGGAGGCAGTGTGGGCAGGACAAGAGACAAACTATAAAAAATAAATGTTAAATTAAAATTATTGGTAATGATTAAATGAAGCAGTTCTACATAAACACACAGGAAAAGAAAACAGATGAGTGAAGAAAAATCCTCAGTGCATCATGTAAAGCCAGGAAGGATTCAGTATTACCTGATTGAGCCCTAACTATAAGCTTTGCTAAAAAGAAACTAAATCTGAATCTAAAAGTAGAGATGGAACCACAGGAGGTCCACAGTCTGAGAGCGAAGAGGTCCATTTGGATAATATGGTAGTGTGAGGTTTTCAGGACCTAGCCAGTGAAGCGAAGCTAATATGAGAAGAGAAGCTAATATGAAATAAATAGTCTAGGTAATATCATCCAGAGTAAGTATCTGGTTATAGACTGCGTCTCTAGGATTTCTATTTAGTACAATAACCTCAGTTTTGTTTGAATTTACAACTAGTAATGAAAAAATTAGAAGGCATTCACCAGGTGGCCACCAAAGATTAGTATCACTAATTCACTATCTTAGGGCTGTGCGATATGACCAAAATCTCATATCCCGATATAAGAATTCTATCGTCCCGATAACGATATAAATCACAAAAATGTAACATTTTCTGTAAATTCTGTAAATCTCGGGCAGCTCGACTTGCGGGAAGTGTTTCCAGCTGCGCGTCATGTAGCTGGAGTCGAGTGTTTTAACAGATGCATGAAACTATGTCACTTTTTAGACATAAGTTGTAACGGCCGCCGTTTTCTTTGTGAGTATTTATTACACGGCGTGCTGCGGGGAAAAGCCTGTTCTAACGTTTGAGTCTAAGGTTTCTAACCCTAACCCCTAACCCTTTAGCACCTGGCGGCTCTTTTTTACTTCTCATCCGTAAATAATCTGCTCTTTCACGTGATTCGGTTTATTTTGAAAAGTCTCAACAGGATCCTGAGCTTTATTGTGAAAGGTTTATGTGGAACATAAACAAGCGGACACGCGATGGTGTTACCGTCGTTGTTGCTAACCACAACGCATAAAAACAGGCGCTTGTCCATCTGTAGTGTGGTTATATTAAATATAAGAGAAAGAGAGAACTTTAAGAAATTAATATAGCTACTACAGTGACCATCAGAACGATGAAAAAATATTGCCGTAAACAGTTTATTTTGCGACACCACAAAACAAATGATAGCGTAAAATGAAACGATAGACGTTTTTATATCGTCATCCGATATATATCGTTATATCGAACAGCCCTACACTATCTTATGAAACATTTCTTTTGTTCCTATGTTTTTGTGTTTAATCTGCTTTCATATTCATATATCCTGTCTTCCTTCTCTCACCCCAACCGGTCGCAGCAGATGGCCGCCCCTCCCTGAGCCTGGTTCTGCCGGAGGTTTCTTCCTGTTAAAAGGGAGTTTTTCCTTCCCACTGTTGCCAAAGTGCTTGGTCATAGGGGGTCATATGATTGTTGGGTTTTTCTCTGTATCTATGAAGCGCCTTGAGGCGACTTATGTTGTGATTTGGCGCTATATAAATAAAACTGAATTGAATTGAATTGAATATTCAACATCCTTTGTCTAATATATTCATTATCCCTCCTGGACATGTCCAAACCATCTCAAGCTGCATTCAACCTGATACATCACAGCATGCCACTAACATCTCACTCTTGACCTTTCCACCTGTCGCCCTCTGATTCACAGACACGTAAAATTACATGGAAGTGTGGAGGTATGCACTGACATACCTCCAGACTTCCAGGTTCTCTTCTATCTGCTCCTTACTTGGTGTTAGCATTTCAAACCTGATACAGATAGCTAGGACACTTCAGTCCTCCATAGTGTTTTCAATCGCACAGGCAAAAAATTACAAAAATGAAGAGGATTTAAAAGAAACAGAAGATTAAACAACACCATCAATAGCAACGCTATTTTGAAGTTGTCTGCAACAAACAATAATACAAAACAAAAAAAGGTTACAGGTGGGTACAGCTGGCTGATAACGTTGGCTGCCTGCATTGATATTATTGTTTTTCATAAAGCCACTGCCTCAATGGTAACTTAATAGATGGATAATGTGGCTATCGAGTAAATTGCTAACAGTTAAACAGCTAACGCTTACATGTATACTCCGCAGTTATGATAAATGTTTAGTACTTGTTCAGTGTTACTGAAATCAAAGTTTTACTGGCCTCTTGTTATGAAGGTCGATTACTTGGCAGCTAGTGAGGGGAGGGGCTATGTGTCTTGTTGTTGGCATCAATGGTCCAATATAAATTTTTTGTTTCAATTATTATTTCAATTAGTATCTGAGTGTCTATTTTTGGACAGCCCTACCGTCAAATAACACTTTTGTTTTGTACAATTTTACACAATTTCTGCTTGAAAAAAGGCAAAGGAGGGCAAAGTAAGAGAAACATAAGACCTCACTTAGCTTGTTCAGTCTATGATATATCACTAGTCATTAGTAAGAAAGGCCAGGTGATCCCATTTTCAAAGCTTTAGAAATACTCCTCAAATCTTGTCCCAACAATCAGCAGCTGTGCCCCTCTAAGTGGTTCCCTCTCATACTTGAGATGGGAATGTGAAAACAAAATAGCACTGCATTTTTAGGAAGCTCTTCCCACTGAAGATTTATTAAGAAATAGAAGTTAACTGGAATAGGAAGTTGAGTTGGCTGCTCATCGGATTGCTAGAAAGGCAAATCAAAACCCCTATTTGGCTCAAAGAAGACCTTTAGGGAGGTTTAGCTGGCTCTGGAGTGGTGGTGCACTGTTCTACTGTGCAGCAACACCTGCACAAGCATGACCTTTATGGAACATTCATCAGTAGAAAACCATTCCTGCAGGAGAAGGAAGGGTGCAAAATGTCATGAAAAGAACAGCTCACCAAATGTTCCACACGGGAATGGATCGATCATGCTTTGGGCTTGTGTTGCAGCCAGTGAAACAAGGAACATTTCACTAGTAGACGGAAGCACAGGCTCAGTTAAATACCAAGCAAGTCAGTGTCTGTCAAAAGGCTGAATACACAACAACTCAAAATCCTAACTCAAAGTCCACAACGGACTACCTAAAAAATACCAAATAAGTTGAAGGTTTTCCATGCCTATGACAACTGTGATTAGAAATATGCACAAAGTCTCGGGAATATTATCGTAAGTAGGTATAAAAGGGTGAACTGCAAGTCTCGCTACTGACAAGCGTAGTGCTTGCCAAAAGGATGGTACTAAATACTAACTTTGCAGGCTTCCCAGTTGTTTTTTAAAATAAAATATATATATATATATCAATTACAAAACTAATCTGAATTAAAATATTAAAGGTCTTATAGTTATTAGCTGTTTTTATCTTAAAAACATTGTTCACTGGATTAAGAGCATCAACTTAAATAAAATAATAAAAAACAATCTGTTCTTTCTTAAAGGGATTCCAGATGATGTGATAGTTTTTCTGCCAACAAAACTGAGAAAAGGAAATAATAATAATAGCACAAGAAAAATATCCCAAGGAATAAAGATGGAAAGAACAAGATATGAAGCCAAAGTTAGCACAAAGGGGAAGGCTTGGGAAATAATGTGAGGAGAATGGTGGGAAGGTAAAATCAGCCATGGCCACAATACAGGCAGGTGCTGGTAGTAAGGGTAGAGTGGTTTACTGGCATGTTAGAGCTCTTCCTCCTGGTCTTAAATCACACTGATAGTTTATGAAGACAGCATGTCGAACCATAGCTATGAAAGAATTATACTCTTAGCATAGGTTGAATAGTTTCCGTCTGGTCTGGTTTCCTCTATTGTATCTAACCAAGGATTTACACATCTAAAACAGTGATACAAACCCTGTTGCTGTACAAACCTACTGGGGACCTCAAATGTCCCTAAAGCCAAAGGCCAGCACTTTTACATCACAGTCATTGCTTCATTTCACTTTACACATGGCGGTCTACCTTCATAACACGTCAGTCGTCAGTACTTTTCTGCCTGCGCTGTTCATATTTTCAAATGGCCATTCTGCCATGAAGTTTCCCTCGCAGCTCATTTCAAACCAATTCAATTTCAGTAGTGTCAAAGGAGAAGTAGCATGGTTGTTAACTGTGATTTTATAAGCCACGGACGAAAAGAGAGAAAAATCTCTTTCTAGGAGGCAACAATCTTGACTTATCTGAACCAGAACAGTATGTTATTGCACATTTTTAAAATGTTCTTATTTACTTTAGAGCATTGGTCAGTTTAATATGCAAGTAAACTTAAATTTTTCTTGTAAGGACTAAGCGTTAATATTCAAATTTACCAAGCAGCCACAGTTCTGTTTGACTCTTAGATACACTAGTTTGTAAAGTTTTAATGAGTTTTGAATATTATTTTAAAAAATTAATATCAAACTACAGTGAAGCCCATGTTGAAAAGAATGAAAGAAAATGTTTTTCACCGATCATAATTGTTTTCAGTCAATTAAACACAGCCCTGTATTAAGATGTTAAACATGTCACATCAACAGTGGTCTACTGTATGTGTGACAGCGGGATATGGGGATAACCTGGTAATAACACCAGCACTCCAGACACTAGTCATTTATGCTTTTGCTTAAACATGTTCTTTTTGTCAAGAGGGTTAGGAAGGATTTGACAAGAATTCCCTCATGGTGTGTTTGCAAGGCCGACAAAATGGAGCTGTAGTACCGAAAGCCCTCGTCTTTTTTGATTGAATGCTTTCAGGTAACCTTGCGAATAATGAGACCTCGCTCAAAGAAACAACAACAAGAAGTCAGGCCTGACATTTCTCGGTAATTCCTTGTCTATGTAAACTGTCCCCGGTCTAACTAAACATACCCCTGCTGGGTTAAATCACCTTAATGTGAACTGAGCGTATGCTTAATTGAACTATTACTGCAATCTGTGTTGTCCCAGTAACAAGCATGGCCTTGCCTTTTTACTATCATATAATCAAAGTCTAGCCACTTATGTTTTGAACATTACAACAAAAATGTGATTAGGTTTTTCTTTATTATGGATTTAAAATGATATTTTGTAATGGGTGTTACAATTTGAAATTTAGTTACACTCCCAAGGGGAAATAATATACATAAGGAGCATTAGGAGATTGTGCGGTTCTTACTTGTGTAAAACCATGTCAGTTAAAAAAAAAAAAGCTATGCTACAGAGATCACATATGCTGACAATGCAGTGTGTATTTGGAGAGAACCAGAGGTGTATTGGAAGACATAACACGAAGTGCAACTGGAAAAGCAGGAAAATTGAGCTGTAATGCTAAGACGGGGTGATAAGTAGATGTAACGCTGTGCACAGAGGCTCCTGTTAAAGTGAGAATGAAAAGAAAAGACCACAACAGCAGCTAGACATAGTTTTATGAAGAAATGTTACCATGTCAAATTTAAACTTTGATTTAGCAAAATCTATTATTTTTTGTTTCAAATCTTTTTTTCCTTTCCTTTTTTTTTTTTTTTTACCTGATTTGCTTTGGTTTCCACACAATGCTTGTTTAGGTTCAGGCACCAAAAGTACTTGATTAGCTTTAGGGATTTTTTTGACATTGTAAAGTACAGGTTAAAAAGCTCTTTTCTCTAGCTTACAATAGCATTCCCACAAACATCATACAACCACTATGTCTCCTTCATAATCTTTCATAAATTATTGATTACAACAGATGAGCAGATAACGTCTGGGCTTATTTATAGGTAATAGTGGGAGCCTGCTTACTTGTAATATGTATGTTGGGCTAACATCTGATAACAGCATTGCAGCTGGGCAGATAACTTCTTAATAAAGTAGTGGTAAAGAGTCCAGCATGAGCAAGATTTTACTTACACACAACACAATTTATAATACTATAGGTGCAAAAACATATATTTTGAAATGGATAATACACGGTAATTTTGTAACCAATTCAAATCCAAAACCATGAGCATCAATAAACCTTTTGATTCAATACTGAATAAGTCTTTACACCAGCAAAGGTGCTTGTTTAGTTGCTCAGATGCTTTGAAACATTTGATGCAATTACACCAGCGTGTTACTGTCTCTCTGTTTGGAATTCAATGACTGTCTTGTGTTTTTAAGTACATGGCATTCATTCTGTTCGCATGTTCTTGTTTGTTTTGTTGGAGTCTTTCAGCGCTGCTGAAACCCATCTCCCTAACTGCTGTGGTAATGCACTGTAGTCCAGTTGTGTTCTGCACATCCAAACAAATGAATAATTAAAATGTTTTTTAAAACAAGGCTGGATTGGATAACCTGCGTAGCGTTTTCTCCTCTTTGGCAACGCGGCAGCCTTTTTTCCTCTGAAAATTAAACCAGGCGAGCTCTATAAGTGTGAATGCAGCTACTCCTGCAATATCAGCAAGGGATCCCAAGAATAACAAATTGAGTCTTTCGGGTTGTTTTTTTCTTACCCTTTATTACACCGAAAAGGGAAAATGGCATTGAAAACCATAAATATCACCTCCCGCAGTAATACGTAGCATTTTCATATTCTTCAGAAAAGTCTGAAAAGTTAAAATACATACAATAAAATACATTTGCCTCAAATGAATTAAAAATACACTCATCTGAACGGATGAGTTGGCATGGAAACTGATATTAGGTGGACTGTGTATCTGCTAAATAAGGTTCTTGTATATTCTGATTGTTTGACTGATATAGGACTTTTAGGACGAACAACAGTACCGATATTTCCTGATAATTCCTTTTTCAGACACACAAAACATAAACACAACAAATCTTTGTTACATGTAGTTATTTAATTACTCATTTACACTAGGCTCTGCCCAACTGCTGTGTTTGTAGGAAACACTTGTTGCGAACAGTGAATTTGCATAGTGCCCTCTGGTGGACAAGCTATGCAGTATTGACACTCATAACGTAGTTGAAAGATCTTTACTTTTTTAACCTTCATTTATCCACCCTTAGACTTAAAAAAAAAAACTGAAATAACAATCATAGCTATGAAAGCTGTCTCTGCTTTTAACCAAGTGCTTTCACTGTATAAGGCTTAATGTAACTTAAGTAACTGAAAGGGAAAATGTTGTGCATTAAAAGAGCAAGCAAACAACTCACATTGTCATAGTAAGGATCCAAACAAAAATCTGCTTTTTACGATCAGGCACAATCACGATCTGCTTCCATACTGCACATGGCACAAGTAGGTTTTTTCACACAACAGCAGGAGGTCACCTTGCCGAGGAGTTGAAAATGTACACCGGTCCTTAGCAGCTCCTCCTCAAACAACTAAATATAGAGCCAATGTTTCTGAGCCAAAATTAAAAACGATCTGAAGGGAAAGATCTCCCATTAATTACCATTATCTTGTTTAGCGGAGGGGTTTTTGGTGAAAGACTGCTGTCAAAGCTAAATTCATTAGTAAATATATTACTCCTGTGGCTTTGCTGCAATAAAAGTCACAGTGTGTTTTGCAAATTGCCTGCAAATCTTTTGCTGCCCTCAAAATAGCACCGTAACAATGACCAGACACTGAAAGATAAATCCAGATTGTGCAATCTGGACTTCAACATATTGAGGAATCATTATCAGTAATGCACAAGACCAATCTGTGACGGCTGCAAGAAATATGCTTTTCTTTTGATCTTCAGGAAGCCATTATCATATGTTTTACATCTATATTTCATGAAAACTTGCTGCCAGGGGAATCTGTAATACTGTCTGAGATGCAACACTGTAGAACAAGTGTTATTACACTCTGGCATAAATCGATGGATACCCAGAGCGCATCAATATTATAATAACTTGTCTACAGCCATTTTAAACTCATCCATTAAAGAGCAGCTATTATTTGGTAATGTAGATGTGCATCATATTGGAAATGTGACAGATTTTAAAATAGATTTACAATAGAAAACTAAAAAAAAAAAAAGGCAAAAAAACATCACACGATATATGCGTGAGAGAGCAGGTGCATTATATCTGATCATCAGTGAGCGCGATAATGGGCAGGACAATCGTCTATAAGTCGTGCAGCCGGTCCCACGGAGTTCAGCAGCATGGAAAGCGGGCCTGCTTCATCGTCTTACAATGGGGCATCATTCATAGTAAATACGCTCTGTGCTATTTAAGGTGACACGACGCAAAACAGCTACAGAAAGTTAAACACTGACTGTCACGTTCACTGGAAGGTGTACTCTTAACAGATGGGATGGCTGCAGTCATGATCTTCTGGGTTAGCTTACATAAAGCACTGAGACTTGCTGTATGTGATGTATTCTGCTGGAATGATTTGTATGCCCAAAAGTGTTGAGAGGTTTCCTGTACTCCAAAGGTACTGCTGTGAGGTCAGCTGAATAAAAGATGGGGGTAGGGGCAATCTGGGTTTCAATGCTGGTACTGACTTTAAAAATTAAAATAAAAATGAGGAGAATACGAGTAGTTAACTGGATGAAGATTGTTGTTTACTAAATTTGATCTGCTCTTGAGATTTTTCAGTTCTCTCCTTTCATAGTTTGCACACCAGAGACTCCGCCATGCCACTTGGCTTCACCATCATTAGCAGAATAACACACACAGTTCACGTGGACTGCTGTTTCTAATAAACTGCCCTGAATCCTTTGATGTAAGTGTTTGACTGAACTACCTGACATACTGTAAGGGTGCATCTGAACTCCCTATGCTA
This sequence comes from Simochromis diagramma, assembly GCF_900408965.1. NCBI lineage: Eukaryota > Metazoa > Chordata > Actinopteri > Cichliformes > Cichlidae > Simochromis > Simochromis diagramma. The sequence continues at coordinate 23,965 of NW_024387188.1, read as the reverse complement.
CCACAGTGGTCCTCGATGTTCAATCATTTCAAGTGTCCTGAGCCGTGTCTTGTTATTCTGTACTTTTGCTGAATTTATTTTCAGTTGTTGAGGAAGTCCTAAGATTAGTAATGCAAGCAGAATATTCCGTTCAACTGAAAATGATCGTCAAGGTCAGCCATTGTTCTTCTGGTAAAACAATGGTCACAATGCAAGCGCCATAGAGGGTGGCTTGTAGAAAGCAGTAGCACGCTCTGGAGATACAGATGATCAGGTGAAAATATGGATGGTGTAATATGATGCAGATTTAGATGTTTACATGAAGCTGAATTACCCATAAATCACTATGTACCGTAGAATTCCTAGCATGTGTAGCACGTCAGCAGAGCAGCTTCTCCTACAGGTGACACGTTGAGGAACTGTATTTAGGAAACACTGAAATTTCATGTATAGCCACTGTTGATCCCTGGTGGTCTAGTGGTTGGGATTCGGCGCTCTCACTGCCACGGCCCGGGTTTGATTCCTGGTAAGGGAGCACCTTTTACTGAATTTGCCGGGGGGAACCCACCCGAGGGATTAATAAAGTTTCATCTGATCTAATCGAATCTAGATATTCAGTAAAAATACACACAAAGTAACTCAAAGTGTAACAGAGTACATAAATAGAATTTTGGCTGTATTTTGCACATCTAACATGGGTTTTTACACCAAGTTGAGCAAGATACAGCATCTAGTGACTTAATGTATAATAAATAAAACGCAACAAATCATCCTTGTGGGATGACAATTTTTTCACAGGGCAGCAAGTTTAATGTTCAGTTATTTAAATGTTGTGTACAGTGCATGTTTTAGGTGAGAGACCAAGATTCAAAAAAAGACAAAATTTGAAAAAGTTCCAATTTTCACATTAAAGCTCGCCACTTAAAGTGATGCTTCAAAGCTTGCTCTTTTTATCAAATCCACACCCAGGGGTTCATATTTTTCAGCAATGAATGCAGAACGTCTGCAGCTTTTGTCCGAATTTTGAAAAACATTTTTAAACATCACTAGTATTCGGTATGCCGTTCAGCGCTGGTCAGAGTTTGATGATTGCTGTTCTGTATTTTTAAATGAGAGCGTATTACATTACCTAGCATCTTTCTATTGGCCACGTTCTCACATTGTGCTTAGCTTTAAATATTGATTTGGTGATAGAGACAAAAAGGACAGTGGACACACAATGACTTCTTAATCACCGCATCAGTTTTCACTGACTTCCCAAATTATGACTTCACCTTTATTTGTTGGGCTCCTGTAAAGCAGTGATTGAACTGCCAAGCACCAGCTGACATGAATCACACACTCTTGTGTACTTTACACCGAGCAACAGTTCAATCCTGCAGCAGTGGCAGAAAGCAAGTGGTTATCTACAGTTCCTGCAGTTCTGCTGTATTTCACACTTGTCGTCAGTGTCCTTCAGCCGATGAGACTACCGTTCGCCAGTGTCATAAAGCAGATATCAAATCCCCATCTAAAAATGTAGATGCTGACATTTAAATAACAGCAAAATGGGCTGCCGCCCTAATAAAAAGTATCATGTCAAATGTGTCTCATTCATGTCAACACAGCCCACAGCTCCATAATAACCATGACAGGAATATTTATTATAATATTTTTTTAAGAATACATGTCATATTTCAATGCCAGCTGGAGTTTGTACACCACTGCAAAAACAAATAAATAAAATAAAATTAATCAAATATTACAGCTGCTTAATGGATCACGTGCGATGAATTTAAAAGGTGGATCTTTGTGTTTCAGGAAAGGTCACGTGTCCCTTTTTACTGGGCTTTTGCCTGTGTCACTAATAAAAAGACGCATGAACTTAGTGCATATTTTAATGGGTTTTGCCGTGATATTCTTCTCGGAGCGCGCGAGACAGGATGGCCCTTATCCTGGCTTATCTTATGGATCACTCTTATGTGATGTTGTTTCAAAGGAGGTTGCACAAGATGGTTACCATGGCATTTGCACAGGCGTTTTCTCCAGCTTTACTTTGCTCACAGATAATGGGTCAGGTCAAGCTATTCTACAGCTTCTCCTCTCTGTGGTCGTGATATGACTGAGAGCTGGGTCATTTTAACCTCCCTTTCCTCTGACTCGACATCTTCGGGCAGAAATTAAAATCTCCGAGCCTCCATTACAGCAGCTACAGGTTTAAACCCAGCATACAGTCAATGTTTTATATCAAGAAGGGTTAAAGACACTTGGCTAAGGTATGGGATACGATGAGCGGATAGCAACAGCTCCCACAATTCAAATATAAACGAGCTGCAGATGGGTTTTAGTGCTGTTTTGTCCTGATTTTTATTGTTCAATGTTTTTAAAAACCCACCATTAGAGTGTTAAAGACTCCAAATGTAAGAAGTGATGTCCTATGTGCAGCTTTATGGACAGCTAGTCAGTGGTATTAAGTGTACTGCAGCAGTGACTATGGGTTACATCTAATCCCAAAGTTCAGAACAACAAAAATAACAGACTTGTGAAGAATGTTCTTGATAAATCTCTAAGGGCTCAGGTCAGTCCCACACAGTACAATTGTAAACGGCAGGAGGGCTCTTTTGTGGAATTTTTGGACTCTTGATAAACACTTTCTCTAAGTGCACAACCCTGAAGACTCTCGTTGTGGAACTCACTCACAACTGAAAAAAAAAAAGGACTGAGAGTCAAACCCAAGAAGTATCCATGGAAATATGAACATTAAAATAAGAGCATGTTAACTCTGCACAAATAAAATCAGTTTAAGTGCACTGGGTGTGCGTTACCCTAATGAAGGCTATTTTGTGTTGGGTATTTCTAACAGAAACAAACTCTAGTGTTCACACTAGTGATCAATCCTTCTCTGGATTAAAACACGATGCTGACTTTGCCATAACCTGAAAACATACTGTTTGTTTTGGAAGTGTAAATCTCTTCCACCTCTTCTTCAAGGTCAGCTTGGAGCACTTTGAACTGGATTATATGAGAACATAGAAAAACATTAGGAAATATAATATTTTTGCACAATTCAAAGTATCTTATTTCAAAGTATCCCCTTATTAAGGCTTTTCCCCCAGTGTGTAATGTCTTTAGTTCTCTAGTTTATGTTTTTTTTTTCTATTGTTAATCTAAAGTACAATTTTGACACCAAAAATAATCTAAAGTGGCTCTAAAGTGAGAATTATAGCGTTGAGCATTCCAAGCAAATAATACAAAAGTAAACCCAGAAGGTATTTGAAGAAAATTGTCTCATCCAAGACTTAGTCCCTGATAGTTTTCCTTTTTTGTGTGTTTTCTCTTTCATCAAAGACAATCAAATGACAGTGATCACAAACTCCTGTCTCTCACAGTGCAATAACACATGGAGTAACATGTAGGTTCAAACTGAAAAAAAAAAGAAATATAAATGCAGTTGGCTTTTGGTCTTGTGCAGCCAGATGAAAGCAATCTTGTGTGTGTGTGTGTGCCAACCTCAAACATGAAGTAACAAATGACACTTCATTTTACCATCGCTTATTACCTCAATCTTACAGTTATGAATCCATAAACCGTAGAACAGCTTGCAAGGTCAGGATGCTAACGTGCATGAGCCTGTTCACCAGCTGCCATGTTCTACATGCTACCTGTTATTTCAAGACATGCAGTGACATCACTTAGCAGCAGTCACACAGGAAAGCACTGATGAGGAAATTCAGCTAAAAAAAAGAAGACAATATCCTGAAAGTAATAGAGGTATGAAAAATAATAATTAAAATCATATTGCTTTAAAATTCTGGGCTATGATGATGGAAACAAGCACTGATATGCGACAAGGCTGCATCATCCAAACAAACAAATACACCTATACAAACAACCCAACAGCTGTGCTGCTGCAAGAAAGCTCTGACTTTACGAGAGGAGAGAGAATATTAAAGTGAACACTTCTGAGCACTTCACCTTCCTCACCCAAACATACTTCATTAAACATTAAGACTTAACACGTTTTGTTCCAGATTGTAAGTCCCCCACCTTGTGTTCTCATTCAATCCATTAAGCGGCCGTTCTTTCCTTTTCGTCCCTTTTATCTTCACTTCTAGGCCATTTTCTCTCTAGAAACCGACTGACACCGAGCTTGCCACAGTATTAACTTTATTGGCCCTTAACTGTAGTTTATTGAACGTAGTGCTCTGGGAATGGTGGCAATCTCTGTATGTTCTTGAAGATTAAAAAAAAAAAAAAAAAATCAGATAAAGCACACGTATTACCTGCGGTGTATATGAAGAAGAATGGTCATGCTACAATTCTGCCATACTGTAGCGTGCTATTTTTTTTATTTTTAATTTTGTCTGATATGTAGTGAAACAAATTCCCACTAAAAGATGAAGCCCAGGCAAGGCTTCCCAGTCTTCAGCTCCATTCTGCTGTATTTGAGTAAGCCTCCTAAAATGCCAGCGCCGAGGCTGACGTTACGCTGGCCTAAGAAAAGCAATCACAGCTATTTGAACAGCACGCCAACAAGAGTAATACGAAATTCTTCAAAAGTCTACAAAACCACTTTATTGGTTTTCTGATGGATTTTAAATGTCACTTCTCCGTAGCTACAGGCCCCATATCTGTGTGTGTGTGTGTGTGTGTGTGAGAGAGAGAGAGAGAGAGAGAGAGAGAGGAAAAAACAACACACATTCACTCCTTTAAAAATGAAAATATACCATTTCTCATGACCTGTCAGAACAGAGGTCCTGTTGTCTTCCATTAACTGAGCACTGCCCAACCACCGCTGAATATTAATGGAGCCTTCCCTGGATCATCAGCATGTGCATTTAATTCACAATCCTATCTGCATCTTCTAGGGCACAGGCTTTTTTGACTGCATGTGTGTGTGTGTGTGTGTGTGTGTGTGTGTGTGTGTGTGTGTCAGAGCTGTTGTGAATTTGTTGATTAGAGAAGACGTCTTCTGAGTTCAAGGCCTGTCACACACTGTGCTTGAGATGAGTTACGTTGCAGCACAGAGGCATAATTAAGCTGTCATCAATAAGTGTAATGAAAAAAAAAGGGGTCATCAGAAAATAATCAATATCTCCACAATCGAGCGGGATCGGCAGCCCCGGCTGAGAATAGCAAGCCGGTCTGATTGACGGTCCCCGTGCATGATGAGCTGATCTCCAATTAAATCGCAGCCGTATCTCCCCGCTAGCCGCGCGGTTAAAACCACTTGGATACGCAAAGTGGACCGATCGCGTTAAGATGCCACAGCTTATCAACAGGCAAGGCCAATAGAAGGCTCCCACTGAAAGGAAGAAAATGTGTGCTATAGCAACAAAGTGGCTCGAGGATTTTACATGGGAATCTCATTCCTCAGTATTGACAGTGCGTCAGGACGGGCAACGTGCGCAATGTGCGAAGTCACCAAACATATTGCGCACACATGAAGCCCGCGGTAGACAGCAAATCTCCAGTCACGTTTGGGTGCTGGTGGTGAACATATGGCTTACCTAAAAGACGCGATGCAAGCACCGGAATTAAGATGAAGAAGAGGATGATGATGGTGATGATGGCCCGTCCATCTAAGCACGATTCTTCTTTTCTATCCTCCGTCGGCGTGTCGATGATCTCCTAACTAGGCCATTTCTCCCCGGCTCGCAATTATTTCTCAGGAGAGCAACGCAGTCGCAGGCTTCCGCACATCAGCACACCTTCTCGGTGTCCGTCTTTCTCCGGCTTTTCCAAAAAAAGCACACCTCATACTGGCCCCCTCCTCCTCCTCCTCCTCTCATCCCTCTCTGACAACACCCCTGCTATGTTTCCTTCTCCACGGAATATTTGACTTTTTCTTTTCTTCTTTTTTTTAATCAGGCGGAGACGCAGCAGCGAGTGCGACCCAAACACGGGAAGGAGAGAGGGAGAACGAGAGAGGGGGGAAAATGAACTCACAGGAAAATAAATGCGTAACGCTATAGCGTCAGGACTCGCGCGTCGCTTCAAAAGTCAACGCAGCGATCTGTCCTCTTTCTCTCCCCCCATTTGCCCGCGCTGATAATAATCCGCGGTGTGCGCCCCCGCTGTGCCGAACGGCCCCCTTTAAAGAAAAAAAAAAGATTACAGGTTGACTGACTTAAAACACGAAACAGCGCTCCAGCGAAGACACCCCACCGAAATCAGGTGTCCAATCTCTTCTTCGCGCGCTTGCGTGGTGCTCTCTCTTTCCCTCTCTCTCTCTCTCTCTCTCTCTCTCTCTCTCTCTCTTCACTTGGTCTCTGATGCTAAGGAGAGAAAGCTCGGAATGAGAAAACGGAGCCCGCACCTTCCGATCAGCCCCGGTGCTTTTGGAACAACACCTGAAAGGCTGTGAATATCAGGATGATGCAGTGGTATTTATTTTTGAAGCCCGCACTGAAGGAGATCCCACTGCTTTTCAATCTCCCTCTCTCGCTCTCTCTCTGAGCGCAGTCTCATTGACTCTCGCGCAATATTTCAGTCTCACTGCTAGTTGTCATGACGAGGAGGCGAGACGCATAATTCGGCGGAAAAGGGCGCTCGATCTGCTGAAATACTCGCGTGGAAAAGCAAAACGCGTTTGCTTCCAGCGTTTATAGGTGATGATCGGTGCCAGGCTGACGTCAGATTTTTGTTTTCTTCTTTTTAATTTTTTTAATTTATTTTTTGTTACTTTTTTGGTGGGTGAAATATGAAACACCGTAACATACGAATGCACGGGTTACATATAGAGCAATAATAATACAAATAACAGCAACAATAAATACTTACCTATAATTTCTGCTTCCTGGTTGAGTACATTATTTAAGGAAAATGAGCATGGATGCAGAGCTCAGCTGGTACACAGTAAAGACTACCTGCATTGATGTGACCACTAGGTGGCAGCACAAGCACAACATGCCAGCCAAAAGTGACCAGTTAGTGTCCCTAATAGCGTATTCAAATTAAATCGTTGGGGTTCGCCTCTATGCTGTGAATTGGCGCCATATAAATACAACTGAGCTGAATCAGTCGTGTTGGCAATCAATTGTTTGATGAATCTTGCCACGATACTAACTTTCTATTAAGTTCTGTTTTGTTCTTCGCTCACCCTCGAGGGAAATATGTGGCCCTTCAGCTGCTAGATGCTTTCTCTGTTTGTCATTTGGTCCTCGACAGGTAGCATGAAGCAGGGGGCTTTAAAGCTGTTTTTGATCAAAGTAATTGCTGCTGCATCTGGAAGCGATGCCGATAGGAGCATTGAGGAGGGTAAATGGACTGCACTTACATATAGCACCTCTTTACCCTAGCTCTTTACAAAGAGCTTCAGCATTTTTGTCTCTCATTTTAACCACGTAGACACCAAGACGACAGGAGGAAACTTGCTGAAATTTTGCCCAAGGACACAGTGGGCACTAAAAGTAAAACAATGAAGACGGGTCCCAAAGAGAAGAGGTCAAGCAAGTCAAGTGATGATTGTTGGTCGATTCATGACTCATTAGTGAGTCTTCCCATACAATCTGTGAGGTGTATCATTGCACAGTGTCATGCAATTAATATATCCTTAGTGTTTATTTTCTTTATTATATTGTTTTATGTACTTTAATAATGAAGGTTTGTAAAGCAAAGCCACTTTTGACTCATAAACTAAGTTCAGACAGGTTGCCCTGGTAACGGACCTCAGAAAGGGGAAGTTATTGCAAGCTGCACAGGAAGTTTTAGTGCACAGGCATATTAATAAATCAGACAAATAAATCAGACACAGAAAAGAGGAACTGAGTAGAAGGAGTTTGTAATGAAACTGTGTGTGTCACGTGTGTGACGTCTGAAGTACCGAAATAACACTATGTAAGACACATGTTGAGCTAAAAATGTTAGAGTTTCTGCAACTGGCTTTTGGGGCTGTGCAGGGCTCTCTCTTCCGGAAGATGATTGAATAAAAAGAAATATAAATGTTTTGACCACTATGAGTCGGGTTTTCTCTGTTCTATCATGGGGACAAAAGAATCGGGGTTAATAACAGCAAATTTTGGATGTTACCAAGCTGTGGTCAGAAGAAGCAGTGTGTGAAGATGACACTCAGTATGCTCGCTTTGAATCCACAGTTCAACGTTACAACCCTCATGATGGAATCTTTCTAGTCACAGGAAAAAATGAACCAAGACGTTCTGTAATTTACCCAAACAAGCCTCTTTCGCTGGATGACTGAGTTCTGAGTTTAGACTTTCAGACAGAGGTTGATGCGTCTTTACGGTCAGTGAGTCAGGTGAGGAATCCAGTCATTCGATATAGTTTGGAGCCCGGGATGACTTGTGCAAGGTCTTCGGGGTGACTGGACGTACAATCAGAACACACTAGAGGGATGAAGTATCCCATTTTGCCTTCAGAAGGCAGCTTGATGTCTCATGGAAAGAAAGATGCGGCTGGAAGTATGTCTGAGCCACTTACTAAATGCAGATAGGTGGCAGGAAATGGATAGATGGATGGACAGATAGATAAATGCACACTAGATTAGCCTTCAATTATGACAGCCATTAGTGCAGAGGAACTGCACCGTGACCCTGTAACTCACTTAAGCAAATGTTAGATGATCTTAGCAATATGTCTTTGCTATGTACAAAAATGATGACTGCTCAGTGCAGTGAAATGCAAAGAGCATTGGACTCTTTGAGTAGTTTAATTGTGAAGTGAAGAGGTCTAGCTAGTTTCACCTGATTTAGGATGCAAAACTGTGACTTCATTACTGTTAGTTTAAACTGACCCTGCGTTTTCAAAATCCCTTTTTCTGCTTTCATTTCTTAAATGTGTGTACAGTGTTTAATCATCCATTTCTAACCCCTGTGAAACAATACTGTCACTTAGAAGTGTTCTGAAGTATTCTGACATATGAAATAAAGGGGGCTGATATTAAAAGGACACGATTTCCAAGGTCAAGATTTCGGTATGTTAAATGTGTCTTATAAAGACATAGAATGCACCAAGGAAGAGTAATCACACACCGTTAGCAAAGTCTTGTTGTCAATCTGGACAGAGAACCTAGAAAAGGGAGCTGATAAGCACTATTTCTTCTGGGCCGGTGCAGAGGGAAATCTTTTTTTTTCACCATTCCTTGCGCAGAGGGCAGATCTCAGGTGTCTTGTTAAAACGAGAGGGGAGATACGGTAGGTACAAAGGTCCCTGAGGCTCTGGCCTCTCCTCATAGGTCAGGGAGGAGATTAAAGGGAGTCAACAGCTGCAAGAGTATCATCTGCTTACCAAATATTATTAACCGCAACAACAAAGCAGTATGTGACCAGACTGGGAGCTGGAGCCTTTGCTGTCAGAAACTGTGAGTGGGAGAGAGTTTTTTTTCCTGGATTGCATCACAAGCGAGATTTTCAAGGGAGAATAGTGAAACTCTGCACTGCTGAATTAAACTGTCGACTGGCTTGGACTGCATTCAGCTAGGGTACAAGCCTATTGTAAATCAAGGCTGTGCATGCTGATTTCCCATCCATGGGTTGCAAAAGGTGGTATATGACTGGAAGAATTTGTAAATTGCCCTGATGTTGATTCAAAAAGGTACAAGAAAAGATAACTTTGTATCCAGCGGTCAGGACTGCTGCAAAGTACACGTTCTCTCTAAAATCCCATTTATAACCTGTAATCCTGTATTAAAACACTGTCGTGCTCATTAAATAGACTCTGAGCTTCCCATGCTAACTGACTGAGCAGCATCAAACAAGCACACAAGAGAATTAGACAAGCCACGGATCCAGTTTATGAGGAGACAGCGCATTTCCTGTATTCAGATGTTGTAGAACACCTCCCTCTGCTGGATAGATGCTGTTATTGCATTTCAAGACAGTCAAAGGTCTATTTGAAGTGCTTAAAGTACTTCGAGGGTACACAATTCAACTCGGCACCCCCGTTTTGTACTTTAAAAAAACTACTAATGATCTTAAGTAAGTACATACACTCATAAAAGACTTGAAAAGCGCCAGTGTAGTAGGACGGCACTCCATCATCAGTGGAAACATTTTGTGAATACTTACATTTCAAAATGAGTTAAACAGTCTTAATCTAATTCACTTATTACAAAACCCCTCCATTCAATTAGTTTTTACAGTGTCTGCAGAGAGTAATCAGTAAAGGAAAGCAAGCCGTGTCCTTTGGCTAGCAAGATATGCTTTATAAAACTCTGGATGCGCTGTGAAAAGAAGAAGGTCATAAAACTGCATTGTTAAAATGTAGAGCCCACTCTCATTAAGTTAACGGCTGTACTGCTGCTATAAATGCACTGCTGTGGAGCTGAGGTCCTTATCCTGCTAGCTGTTTAAGAAACAGGGAGGAACATGTGATCAGCGACGGTGGTTGGAGTGAGAGCAGTCAGACAGAAACTCTGGAGCTTTAGGTTATAAATGGGAGTGAAAAATACTCATGACAGAGAGAAGGCTGAAGGATGGTGACTATAGTTTTACCATTTCCATGTCCATTTAGCATGTCATCGAGGATCTAAACACAGTATGTGTTAAATATCCAGGATGGATGTCTTCTCTTTTACCAATCCATTATTCAGTGTGAAATATCCAGATGACCCTGTCATATCATAAAGGTAATCATGAATCATGTATAGTACTGTGAAGGTAATTAGGCTAATATTAAAATAATGATGATGTAAAAATAATCTTACTATGATGATTGTAGCATATGTATGTATATGATCTGTATGTGCCTTATCTCCTCCTTAATGGTTGGGACAATCTGAATAAAACTTTGCATGAATATGCATGAGCAAAATTCAATTCAATTCCATTTTAATTCTATAACGCCACATCACAACATCAGTTGCCTCAAGGCGCTTAGCATGCATTTTCAGAATATGAGTGCACTTGCTGCCAAATGCAATGGTCAGATCTGTTTATTCGTTGAAAACTTGGAAAAATCTAGCTTGGTTGATTTAAAAAATAAACGCTTCTGACTCATCAAATTATGAGAACGGTGTGAACAGCTTTGTTAAGAATAAGTGAATCCACAAAAGATTTTCGACGCTTTAAACAGTACCACACATTTTACACATCTAGTACTCTGAAGGTTAGTTTTCTGCTGTACCTCAGTATTTTTACTTTCTGTTGTTTTTTCCTTCTGTGAGAACGTCAACCCCATCCTACCTATCGTCACCTGTACCAATTACTTTCCTGTTGTTTAATGAGACAACTATCTGTTTGTATCACTTCTTGTGCCATCCTGTTCTTGGATTTAGTCCCTGGTTTCCAGACCTCACCCTTTTTTCTCTTGGGTTTCTATTCCTTTACTTTTTAGACTTTGTTGTTATTGGATTTTTTTGTTCACATCAGCCATCAAACCTCACTTTTTGCTGAAATATTCTGCCTCCTGCATCTAGGTCCTCACCTCTACAAGCCCTTAAAACAAGCCCTGCAGCAGTCTGAGGCTTACAAAAAGTCTTGAGAACAAAAGTACAGGGCAAAGATTGAGGCTGGATGATGGGAATTAATAAACACTCTGCGTACAAACCAGTACTGCAGAGTGACATTGCACAGGGAACACTGGCAAGAAGCAAAGTGTAGGAAACATGTGGACAAGAACAAGACAGATGGATGACCAATATTAAGAACCGAGGACTTTAAATCTAAAACGAGACAGATGTTACAGAGACCAATGACAGCAGCGCAGCTAAATACAGGAAGTAAGACCAAACAAAAACCCCAAAACATAAAATGACTAAAAACAGACATGCACATGGAAACATGCTACTGCAATCACATTACATTTTTTATTAACGTAAAGTGGCGTGGATATGGACGTCACTTTTATGTTTTCACTGCATAAAAGAATAAAAGTGACGAAGATGAAGCTCAAACTACTTCTAGGAGAGAAACAATGGCATTTATGGTCTTTGCTAACATCTGCACAGATAGCATGCTAACACAAAGCTAGCAAAAAAAAACAAAAAAAACAGAGTTAACAGCTGAGCGGCCCAGTAGCCAGAACCTGAACTTCAAGAGGTAATGAAGGCAGTGATGAGCATTTAGACTTTCAGCATTGTAGCCTCCATTTCTGCCTTTATACATTTTTACATTAGAAGTAGTTTCAAGTTTCTTCGTGCTCATTGGGAGAGGGGCTTATGTTGGTGTGTGGCACTGTAGGCTAATATTTACATTGTTAACTGGTAATTATGTAACAATGCGTTTCAAGTCATTTTACACAGTAACGTGAAAGTAAAGTTTAATTAATTACTTTCTCCTGTGTGTAATTAAGTAACCTACTGCATTAGCTTGAAGAAAGTAACATGTCGTTATTAATAAATTACTTTTCTCTCTCTTTTTTTTTGAGTAACAACCTCAGCACTGCCCCAAACCATAACAGCATCACACAAATATCATATTGACTCAGGCTTTCTGTTTTTCTGTATAACAGTTTCTGACATTTAGCAGTTTAAACACACTAAAAAAGGAGCTTAATTGTGTCATTAAGTTTTTCCTTCAGTGTGCAACACAAGTATTAACATGCTGTCCTTGCGCTCCTACATAGATGTCATTGTAACCCCCTAAAAAAGGGGTTTAAAATAGTTCTTGAAAGTTTGCAGTACAGAAAAAAATAAATAAATAAAAGCCACATTCTGACAAACCCTAACGGTAAGGGGAAAAGGCTATATTTAAATCACTATGTGAAGAAAAAGAAATTATATTTGAGGAGGGCAAATAATTAAAGGTCATCCAGTCAAATCTACAAGACATGATGCTGAGAACATTAGGAGCCGGATTGCAGATAGAGACAGGGCTGGAATGATGATTTGTTCCCTATATTTAACACCCATTTAATCTCTCTCCCTCTTACTTCCCTTTCACTCCTTCTCACTCAGTCCCCCTCCCGTCCGTACGTAACACATTACAGTCTCCATAGCCACAGCTATGTCTTTAATAGGATGAGCAAAATCATGTTAAAGGATTTAAACCTCTGCAGTGAAACGCTGTAGCGTTGCCAAGCTCTCTCTCTGTCGTTCAGCTCCTCATTTGTCTCCCCTCAAACACTCTCCCTGCTCAGAATTACTTAGCACTGGCTCACACCGTTCACTCCCACAGACTCCAGACTAATGAGAGAGGGCCAGCAAGGACGCAGCAAAATAAAAAAAGAGAGAGCAATAGTAAGTGGTTGACTATTTGTGCCACCGTGTTTTTTCACACTTTTATGTCAGCGCAAGCCACATTAAAAGTTCAACATTTCAAAAAGAGCTCTGGTGCAAACGTCGTTTGCAGGATCTAAAAGAGTATTAAATACTGGCGAGAAAATGTTTCAGTATGAATGTTTGGAAAGGGGCGGGAAAGGGGTGAAAAAGTGTCTGGTATCGAGGAGCACGACTTGAGGCTGCTGTTGGAATCAGAAATGTGAAACACAGAGGGTACAGCCTGTCCCAGTTTTCCCATCATTGTATCCAAATTTGCCAAGGATCTTTTAAATGAGTTGAAACCCATTCGGAGTGGATTAAATAGGGAAATCACATTACAATATGTAGCTGCTGGAAGTGCTATGTGTTATAGTTAATGGCTGTTTTTAACACAACACTGATGGGACATAGGACATGTGGGTCATCCAACATCCCACATCCTGCTTAGCAAAGTAGATGAGACATTTGATTAAAATGTTTTGCCTTCCTTCATTACATGGTGCTAAAATAAACCTTGCCTTTTTATAACAAAAATTCTACAACGCACGTTTGGTCAGCAGCTGTGAGGTCTTAAATTCTTCATAAGTAACTATACTCACACTAAATTGGTCCTGCAACATAATCAAATCTGTTAACTGTTTAAAGATAAGTCAGCTTGTGTCACTTCCAGTGTTCACCAGTCAGATGAGGATGTTCGTAAGACTAAACAGGACGGCTAGGATTATAGTCAAACAGATGTTCAGATGGGACATCATTTGTTATTCGCAGTGGAAACCTTGACATAAAATCACCATAATTATACTGATTAAATATACCCCTCTTTTTAATGTCTTTTGCACATGAGCACAGGCATGCTGACATGTGCACTGAGCTTATTGTAAAAAAAAAAAAAAGTGTTAGTGAATGAACAAAGCAGCCAGGGGAATGAGCAAAGACATTGCCTTGCGTGTTTTTCAAGGATGCAGCAGACCTGTGATTCAGTTGCGTTTTGTGAACAGCAGGAGGTGCTGGCTGACTGCGCTGGCTTTCCTCATCGGTCTCTAATCCCGTACCGGCTCTGTCAGGGGGAGATAGTCACGGTCTGGCGAGTAAGAGCCTCAAGAAGGAGAGGGAAACCGGGATCGAAAAAGGAAGATGGGAGGATACACGGGGACCGGCAAGGCAAATGGTGCTTAGTAAGGGGTTAAGATGAAAAGTGAGGGTATAGGTGGTGTGGGGGGGGACAGTGTTGTGAGTACATCCACAGATGGGTGATGTTGGAGTATGTGCGCTTGTGCTGGATGGTGATCCTTATAGGACACGGTTGGTTAGCAAGAACACTCGGTGGCTGAATCTCCGTCTCCCTGTCCTCTTTCTCTGTCTTCCCTGACTGGCTTCAGACCAACACTTCTTCTAGTGTTACAGCCTCTCCCATGCCCCCTAAGTCCACCTTCTCTCCCTTTTTCATCCCTCCCTCTCGTTATCTGTTTTCTTCTTATCACTCTGTGAAATACTTCCTTATCGGATTCTCTCCCTGAGGCCCTTTGTCTCTTGGAGTTGCAGGTGAAATTAGAGGGTATAATTTCCTACAATCAGCAGAATCTGGTCCACAGCACCCCACCCCCTCCCCGCCTCTTCTGCCCTTCCGCCATACAACCACCCCTTCTCACAATCCTCACCATGGCCAGGGGCAGAGGAACACCAGCAGACTCGGTGAGAAACCTCACTTCATTCTGGGGTCACTTTTATCTTCTGATCGTGGGGAAAGCACAAACCGACACAAAGGAAAAGGGGCACTAATGAGCGTATTGGTCCGGTGTGTGTGAGTGTGTGTGCTGAGGTGGGAGCGAATGAAGGTTAGACTCAAACGCATGGAGGAAAGTGGAGGGAAATTAAAGACAAAGAAGAAGCAGTGACGAAGGAGAAGCAAAACATTTAATGCACAGACGTATCTTCACACCTAATGTGTGAACATCACACACTGAAGCAATTCTGCCACACTTGAGGAGATTATGCCGCTGAGTTTCCGGATATTCTCTTCTTAAGCCGCCGAAACATCCACCCTCCCATCCCCCACCCCACACAAAAATACTGCCTCTCTTCATCTTTCTGCACTGGTCTGGGGTCCTGACTCAAGCAAGGATGCCCCAGTCTCCACTGCTTACATAAGCATGCCCCCATCCTCTCTTGTGTCCCCAAAGGTGTCCAGTGAACACATGATCCCATCACTCAAACACTGATTCCACTGCTCTGACACTGCTCAAGCCTGCAGGAGAGCCTGTCTGCAGTCAATAGCTTCATATAGCATCTCACCATTTGACACTGTCTAGAAGATGCCGAACAACCTGCATTTCCGTTAACTATGAACATGCAATTCCACAGGAATGTTTTTCCCTCCAGCTAATCGTGTTCCTTTCTCTAGTTTTACAGAACAAAGCTTTTTTTTTTACCCCCTTTGTACTGTATGTTGTGGTGCACTTCACCATGCAATGATCACTCCGCAACACTGAGAATGGACAGTAAACTGTAATTATCTGGGGAACAGCTTGCGTATAAAGGTGTTTTTCACCTCAGAACTTAGTGTATCCTTTCCCCAGACTAATGAAATCTATCCATCTTTCACTCTGTCCTTGAATCCCACTTCCAGCGGGCTGCTCTGTCTCCACCACCACTCATGATGCTTTTTCTCTTTTGCTCTTCTATGTCTGTTTGTTGCTCGTACCCATTAATCTCCATTAACACAGTAAGAGTATTAATAGTTTCAGGGGAGGAAGGAAAATGGGAAGCTATTGGGACTTTTGGGGAAAATTACACTGGTCATTAATGACTGATTTACAGTTTGAGCACTTCCTTACTTTGTATGCATTCGTGACTGTCCTCATTCCTGTTCCATCCTTATCTTCATGCTTGTTATTAGAATTTGTTAATCCACTACCATTAGTATACTGTATTGATGCAAATGTTTTGCACCAGTGACTTATGTGTTTGATTGGTACAGTTCTGTTAAAGCAGTTCTAATTGACCAAAATATGGAGAATATAAGAAAAGAAGGGGCAAAAAAGCTTTATAGAACAAATTACACAAAAATCTAGACCAACGTATCTGCAAGCTAATCTAATGAAATGTAATTAAATGCTGGGTATATCGATGTTAGTGCTGTTTTCTGTGTTGCCACCAAAGGAAAGCAGGAAGCTTGCAGGATTAATGTTAAGTCAGCCATTTAATCATCCTCCACATGTCTACAAAATGAATATCACAATAAAATCTAACAATTCTTCTTCTTTCCTCTAGCTAATCAAGATATCGGGGTTTAGTCTTTTTAATAATCAACCCTATCAAGTTTTAAATGTTGTTGCCCATCAAAGTCATCCCATTGTGGTGGCAAAACCCACAAGGTTGCCCTGTAGAGAGTCCAACAGGACATACAGAGAAATTCAGGTTACAAGTGTTGTCTATGTCAGCACAACTTTCATTGTGAAGCTATTTTTCAATCGTGACTTAAGGTCTAGAAAGGACGGGCGACTAATTGTTATACAGTGTTGAAATATTTTCTAAGTAGTTGCAACGTGGCAAAACTTGTCAGGGCAGATGGCTGCGCCTCTCTGCTAGAGGTTTCTTCCTGGTTTCTTCCTGTAAAAATTGAGTTTTTCCTTCCCGCTGTTGCCAAAGTGCTTGCTCACAGAAGGTCATATGATTGCTGAGGTTTTCTCTGTTGATTATGTCGGGTCTACCTTACAATATAAAGCGTCTCGGGGCAACTGTTGCTGTGATTTGGCGCTGTATAAATAAATTTAATGTGTGTAGTCTAATATAATGGCACCTGTTACCTTAGTAACCATAAACAAGATTTGTGCAAATTAGGCAACAGTCAAAAAAAATGATTATGATAAAAACTAGTAAAAATGGTAACTCTTTGCAGGGCATTTTGGAATATGGGAGCTCTCCATTCTTCCAGGGCTTATGTTGAACAGCACTTGTTCGGCTTAGTAACTAGCTGAAACATTTTTTTTGGCACTGACTTTACTTGATTAATTAGTATTCCCTTTGACATTTTTTTCTCAGTTTCGAAAAGGAACACTGGATGAACAAAATTGGCCGTGGCTCAAAACCTTTGAAGTAAAACTGCCTGGGTGAAGTCGACTATTGTAAACTGGATTAAGAGTCAAGGGGGTAATAAGTAATCAGTTTTTCATTCTTCAACAACTTCTGGTCTCCTGCTCTTCTCAGACATCCCCTCTCCTTCTCCCTGCTTGCGTCATGTCTTTTACTCTGTCCTACTATTTGTTCAGCTCCAGCAGGAGACTACAGCAGTCTGTGGTGCAACATTTTTTCTCATTACTTTGTGAACTGAAGTGCAGGACCAGAAACAGATTAATTCAGATAAACTTGGTGAGCATCAGTTTTAGTTCATATAAAGATTTGCACCGTGACAGCTGCTATGGCACGATGATAAACGAAGAGGTGAGTCTCAAACGTTCATTAGCTCCTAATTAGTAGAATTGCTGTCTGAAAGATTACTACAACCCACAGACGCAGAAAAATGACACACACACAGATGATGACGCAAAGAAACACTTTGACGAGATGGAAAAAGAAAAAAGCAGACTGCTAGGGGAGTGTGACAAATGATGCCTTAAGCCATGACGCACTAGATGGGCTGCAGTCCGAAAAACAATCAGAGAAAAAGGCCTCTCCCTCTTTCCACTCGCTATCCTAAGAGTAGCATACTTCTAAATGTGAATTTAGTCAGCGATACTCAGAAGAAGTAACTGAAGGCACATATGGGAGCAGAAATTTAACGAGCATTGCCATTGCATCAGCCAGTGTAAGAACAAGAGCACTGTATGTTTATGGTGTGAATCCACTGCTAGTTTTAACCGACGCTGAACTTGCTGTCTTTAGGTCTGTAAAGTCCACTGTACTGTCTTCAGTGTGATGCATTTTATGGGTCCTCCTCCAGTAAACTTGTGTCTTAAAATTCATCTCCGTTTAAAATCCTTATTGCCAAAAGCTTAGGCTCTCTGCTTTAAAGCAGATACAGTGGCCTATTAAACCCCCACATTACCAGGATGTAAATTTTTACTACTCAATTTTTAAAGCAAGAGCTACAACATGTGCTGTCCTCAAATAACAGCATCTGTTCGGCACACGGAAGTGACAACATTTTAACATATTCGTCTTGGCTTTCCAAGGCTTATTGTGCCAAGCTCCTCGTGTGCCGCAGCACCTCAAGTTAGAATAATAATCGGTGAGTAGAAATCTCCGAGGAAAATGAAAGCTATTACTCATTATCATATGAACAGATATGTCAGTCCATTTTTCGGAGTCAGTATTAGCATTATCAATCACAGTCAAGTAGCGAGATGGCATGTGGAGTTTGCAGGACTAAAAAGTTTCATGGTAGCTGTTTTTAGCCTTAAAGCAACATACAGTAAGAAGGTTTCTCTTCCAGTGTCTATGGTGGTGGCAGACATAAATCTATGTTGCTCTGTTGTTTGTTAATTGCCCCTTGGGGATAAAATTCTGATTCTGATAACACATGCTCTTCTGAGACTCCAGAAAGTAAATACAAAACAACATAGCTCCTGCGATCACTCGGGGATGCAAAGCCTTCCATGACTGGAAAGTGGCATGGCATCATGGAGAGGCTCATCCACTTGTGTGTAGTGACGAAAAGAAGAATTTTGCAGATGTAAGCAGCAGAAATCAGCTTCCTCCTGAGGGTGCTGGACTCACTCTCAGAGCCAGGGTCACTCGCTTAGTCATATGGGAGGGGCTTATAGTAGAGAAGCTACTCCTGTGTATTAAAACGAGTCAGTCGAGTTGTTTGGGCATCTGAGTAAGATGCTTGCTAGCTCAGGCTTTTCAGGCAAATGCAATGGAGATAACATGACAGGGTAGACCCAGGACACGCTGGAAGGTTGCGACTCTCAACTGGCTTCAACTGCTGTCCATCTTTCTCAGTCATTGGTCAGTCATGAGTCAAGGTCATGGTGGTCCAAGGAGCTTAGAAATAAAGCAACTGGACTTCTTTAAGTTTCTTGAAGATGTTTCAACTCTAATCCAATAAGCTTCTTCATTTATAAAACCAAAAGGTGGAGAGTCCGAGGTATTTAATCCTTAGTGGTTGTCCCTTACCAGGGTCATTGACCCACTTGATCTTTATTTGATATACCTTTATTAGTCCCACAAGGGGAAATTTCATGAGGCTGCCGACCTATTGCACGCAATGGCGGCGCCATCTTACCCTCCGACCATACATACATTACACAAACATCACATGGGGAAGACAGGTCAGAGAGGTATAACAATGGAAAAATGCACCACATGAGGAAAGATAAGGAGAAAAAAATAACTCCCCCCAGACTGAGCTCCAACAGGGAGATCAGTTTGAGAACAGAAAAAAACCTCTGCACATAGCACATGAAAAAATTCTTAACACACCAAAGAAACACATGACAAGCAACAGGGGTGAGTAAAGGGTGAGAGACAGCCGATTTAGACAGTACATCCGGGCCTGCAGCCTGTGTGCTGGTCTCCTTGATCCACCGTCAGCATCGGAAGGGAATAAGCGTCGAAGGCGTTTGGAAAGGGAGGGGGATGAGTGTGTGCATATCAGTGTATATGTATGTGTGTGCGTGTCCAGAGTTCAGCTGAGACAGTGTCCTTCGCCCTGCTAGGCTAAGTAAACAGTCTTCCAGCCAACCCAGGTGGCCTTGCATGGAATGGGAAGGACAGTCTAAACACAGTCGTTATCAGGATGTTTTTGTTCGGCTCCAGCCTTGAGACCGCAGCTGGCGCCGAGAGGGTATCCGCATGAAGTGATGGTGCTTTTTACTTTAGTGCGAACAGCTCATATGAATTTCAAAGCAGTTCTACTGTCCAACACTGGTCTCTCAATCTCCCGTTGGAGAGCCGCGAGCTTCGCCATACTTGCGTTCTGTGATGTTGTCATTCTTGTGCTCAAGGAGCTGATTTCTGAGAACTCACGGCAGTGTGCCTCCCCGAGATGTCATCCAATTTGCGCCCAGAGATGTTATTCCGAGCTAGCCCTTCCGAGATGTAATCCAGTCTGCAGTCAGAGATCTTATTCTGAGTATTCACAGCAGCCGTAGCCTTTCCAAGATCTTATCCGTGCTGCACTCAATGAGCCCATTTTGAGAACCTCACGCCTCTTCCCATCGTTTCAATCCCAGCGGGCAACCTTGTGGGGGTTTGAACAGCCGGTTCCGCTTTCTTAATTCTTCGATAAGTCAGGGCCAAGCCAGCTCCGATCAGCCAGAACCCTGTTACCATGGTTCAGAATAGGTAGATATCTTCAGCACTCAGGCTCACCCAAGCCCAAACTTCTCATTGAGAAAGGGGTGTCAATTGCATAGGGACCAGTTGATCCAATCCATAATTCCTCTTTTAGGTTTTAGAGAACAGACTGTGAGAGAATGTTCCAGGGAAAAGTAATACAAAAAACACGAGACTAGACAAGGACATAAGAGGCTAAGCAGGGAAGCTAAGGGAGAGGAGGAGGAGAGGAGAAAAGTGCGACCGCCTTCGTCAAGAGCAAGAGCAAGAAGATCATGTGCCCAAGGTGTGAAAAAAGGCGTCGGGTGACATCATTGTGAGACCTTGCTTCACCCTATCAAGTGAACCACTGAGATCACCTGACCCAAAATGTGAGTGGGGGCTGAGGTGGCTGGGAAGGGATCTTAAAACTTCATTGTAGGTGGAAGACAGTCGGTGTCGTAACCCAGCCTCTCTGTTCAATGATGGTTGTTCACAGTGGACGTAGATGGCCTCCATCTGTCTTCTCTGTCCAAAATATGAAGAATTGGCATCCTCAAAAGTGTGACCTTTATCCTATAGATGCAAATGTACAGCTGAGTCTGTTGCTGTCGAGTTATTTTTTGCTAAACCCATGATTCATGTGGCTAACAGTACATCCACACAGCATTTCAGCTATGTTTAGTGCAAGTCTGACACTTGCATTTTAGTCTAGGTAAACCCACCCAGGTAAAGAGTTGATTTTTCACTTGCAATATAAACTCTTAAACTCAGCTCATTTTTACCATCTATGATAACGTCACTAATAGGTTTCTTACTACTTTCCAGATTCCTCCCACTTCACAGTATTGTCAAGTAAATTTTCTTAATACAGCCAAGTCTTACATTTCTTTAGTGTGGACATTGCTCAGCTGGTTGACACAGAGATAAATAAACATGGTGGATTTAAGTGTCAGTGAGAGTCAGTCAGGAGATTTACATCCACACATCAGTCTCATCTGATAAGCTGACATAAATATCCAGTACACTCATCACCCACTTGTGCCAGTGTGAGAGAGTAACATGTTTGGAGAATACTGCTGTGTGTCTAATAGCGTGAGTGAAAGGTATCATGTTAATATTTTAAACACAGGCAGTGTCAGCGCTGTTGAGAGACAGGCTTAATTTTGTGACAGATGAGGGGTTAGGGGTAAACAAGGCTTTGGCTGTCCTCCATGGGAACTGAGAGGACAGAGTTGGTGGATTAAACCTCAGTTTTGGCCGAGAAGCATCTTGCCTGTGGCGGCATGTATGCAAATCCTTGAGCTGATTACCGAAGGCATGTGCATCAGGCACAATATGCTGGTTCACTGTGCAATCTCAGCAATGAAATTTCACATTTTAGCTCAGAAATACATGTATAATGTCTGATTAATCCAACAGGATTGGAGAGAAAATTCAGTTGTTGCCACAAAAGCGCGTTTTCCATCGGCAGGTTAAAGCACAGGTGTTAATTAGTCTGCATTTGAAACCGTTTGGAACACAACAGTGGGTCACTGACTTGCTCTGTTGCCTCGCAGCAAGCTGTTTCCTCAGAGGTGAGAATGTGACTGTGATGGTGTTAATCTGTTTTAGTCTTGTGATGGACAGGCATCCAGCCCAGGGCATGCTAGGATAAGCTGTTGCCCTCTGTGAGGTAAAGGTAAGGTAGGGTTTCAAAATTTTACAACGCAGCACTATAACTGATTTATCCAATTTTTTTTTTTTTAAAGGACCAGAATTGCACAAGTGGAAGTGGCACAAGCCTCCTATGAATTTATACATGTACAGTTGAGTTCAAATCATGCCCTGGCGTGTACCTCACTGCTTCTAAAGCTGGATTTAAATTTGGTTCACGTGAGATAAACAGCAGGCTCTGACCCCTTAAATTAAACTTATCAAGACTACTCCTGTGCAGTGCCCATTTCTGAACACAGCACATAGAGTAGAGCACATGAGGTCAGGCTGCTGAGAGTGCATTTTAAACTAAATAAAGTTGGCATGTATGATCAAAAATACTTATCAAACCCAGCAAAATTAGGCGCCACATAAAAAACCCTTACCTTATATGATGAATATATGCCCTTCCTCAAATTTGTTACTGGGCATTCAAAAAGAAATATCCATAAAAAACAATAGATGTTTTCTTTGACTTTTAAGCGTCCTCTTGTGTGTTAGTTAATTGTGCTACACAGGTGGGGCAGTGCTTGTTCACTGGCTTGCTTGGTGCAGCAAATAAAAAAATGTTTTTCCCCGGTCTCTATGTGTGTGTGACGGTGCATGTGTGCTTGTCTTCATATCACAGCAGGTGATTAATTATCATATGCCGGAGGATTTCCATTAGAACTGTCATGCTTTTTGCGCGTCTTGGTGTTAGATGTTAGATTTTCAGTTTTTCAAAGCCCAGTGGCAAAATTCATGGGGACGGATGATGGTAAAGAAGGGATAGATCCTATCTAGAACAGCTACTATCAAATAAGTAATTTGCTGTTAACTTACAAAAGTTGTAAAAGCCCATAGAAAGTGAAATACAGAAATCTACACCTCATTATTTATGGTCACTCTTGGCATGACCATGTCCTGCATCAGCCTTTTTTTTTTTTTTAAACAAATATAAGATCCCATGGCGTTGCCTCTGGCTGGGGCATATGTGGGGCATGACTTGTGCTAAGTTGATAATAACAAAGATCTGCATGGTCTGCTCACAATAGCGCAAGCAAGCCCCCAGCAAGAGACTTGACTGCAATATCCATTAATCCACTGCAGTTTCCCACTGGTTCAAAGGCTGTCTTGCAGCGGAGCTCTACAACATCAAAGAGAGCTCTCTTATGAAGGGTAGCAGTAAAATGTGAAACTCAGCTATCTACCAAGCTGCAGAAGATTGTTTGGAATCCACCAAGAGATGCAATTACAGCTGGTTTTGATTGAAATGACCTCTGCATGCAAAGGGTGAAGATGCTTTCGTTCTGCTCATAGCCCTCTAATGATGTCAGCAGTAATTTCAGCATTAATTTAACGGTACAACTGCCTCTCATTGAATATGACATACGGTTGGTGATTAGGTCATCGACATTGTACTCTGTACATAGTTTAACATTAATGATGAAGAAAAAAAGATAAATAAAAAAAATAGTCCTACCTAAACAGTCGGATTTTGGTTACAAATATAATTTTTTTATGAATCAAATTATTATTATTTTTTATTTCCAACATTAATAAAAAGATCAATGACATGCCGTATTGATCTTTGGTAGAAGATCTAGAATTCGTGACTTTTCATATGTTGCGCTCTAAAAGTAGTTATAAAACTTACATTTTCTGAATTGTTGGGGAAATCTCTAAAGACTATTCTATTCTTATTTAATTGTGTTTTATTTTTGGACACAATTCTAGTTAATTTTTGTAGTTCACTATCTTCAGGATGTCAGAGTTCAGATGAGTGATGTCATCAGTAAGCGCAGAAAAAAAAGGAAAAAAACAGTGTCTGAGACGTGAGAGCAATGTTTTGCTGATGATACGCTATGCTGCCTGTAAACTCCAAACCTGAACTGAGGAGAATAAAGTTGCAAAAAGGAG
>NW_024387187.1:0-35343 GCF_900408965.1 Simochromis diagramma | reverse complement strand
CTTTCGGTCGCAACTGCATTGAAGTGCTGGTCCCGAGCCTCAAAGACAGTAAGAAGAAAATAGAGAAGAAACCATTTTCTTTTTTTTCTTTTTTTAGAAGCTGATTTGATCCTTAATGGCTGTGCAATCATAACACAGAAGGACAATGTAGACCCCATACAACCAAATTAGACTAACACAGTATTAAAAACACCATCTACTACTGGGTCTGGATGAGTGGTATTGGCACTGTAAGTTTAGGCCTAAAGAGTTTTGTTAAAAAAAAAACGAAAAAAAAAAAACCAGATTTAAATGTAATCATTACATGCTTGTTAAAAGATAACTCCCAATATATAAAATTTCTAAAAAGCTAAATGACTAGATCTAACATATGGCAGGGTGTAAATGTAACATAATGTTTCTTATGATTCAGCTGTGGAATTTAATTATTTAGAAGGACAAGCTATATTACTTTATTCTCAATTATAAAGCCAACCTAGACTTTAACCATTTAACAAGCCTCTAATCTGGATTATTGCTTTCACAAAAAAACTTGTTTTTGAACACATTTTGTAACAAAACAAATACGTTCTTTATTATCATTTAAAGTTTAATTAAACCGTTTGCTTATGTTGTTAAAGAAAGGCTAGATTTGACATTAATAGATGCCACAGATGTTCAAAAGCTGCCACAAAGCATTAATAAAAATAGATCTCTTCAAAAACGGAGCATTTTTGCAAATATGTGATGTCTTGATAAATCAAGCAGATATTTGAACTTTACACAGCTACATTCTCGCCGTAAAGTATCTTAAAAGTTTATATATATATATATATATATATATATATATATCCATCCATCCATCCATTCGCTTCCGCTTATCCTTTTCAGGGTCGCGGGGGGCACTGGAGCCTATCCCAGCTGTCATAGGGCGAGAGGCAGGGTACACCCTGGACAGGTCGCCAGTCTGTCGCAGGGCCAACACACAGGGACAGACAACCATTCGGACTCACATTCATTCGCACATTCACACCTAGTGACAATTTGGATTATCCAATTAACCTATCCCCACAAGCTGCATGTCTTTGGACGGTGGGAGGAAGCCGGAGTACCCGGAGGGAACCCACGCAAACACGGGATATATATATATATATATATAAATAACAAAAAAAAACACCCAGCACGCCCCTGCGGGCGGTTTATCCTTCAAGCTCGGGTCCTCTACCAGAGGCCTGGGAGCTTGAGGGTCCTGCGCAGTATCTTAGCTGTTCCCAGGACTGCGCTCCTCTGGACAGAGATCTCCGATGTTATTCCCGGGATCTGCTGGAGCCACTCGCCTAGCTTGGGAGTCACCGCACCTAGTGCTCCGATTACCACGGGGACCACCATTACCTTCACCCTCCACATCCTCTCGAGCTCTTCTCTGAGCCCTTGGTATTTCTCCAGCTTCTCGTGTTCCTTCTTCCTGATATTGCTGTCATTCGGAACCGCTACATCGATCACTACGGCCGTCTTCTTCTGTTTGTCTACCACCACTATGTCCGGTTGGTTAGCCACCACCATTTTGTCTGTCTGTATCTGGAAGTCCCACAGGATCTTAGCTCGGTCATTCTCCACCACCCTTGGGGGCATCTCCCATTTTGACCTCGGGACTTCCAGGTTATACTCGGCACAGATGTTCCTGTACACTATGCCGGCCACTTGGTTATGGCGTTCCATGTATGCCTTGCCTGCTAGCATCTTGCACCCTGCTGTTATGTGCTGGATTGTCTCTGGGGCATCTTTACACAGCCTGCACCTGGGGTCTTGCCTGGTGTGATAGACCCCAGCCTCTATGGATCTTGTACTCAGAGCTTGTTCTTGTGCTGCCATGATTAGTGCCTCTGTGCTGTCTTTCAGTCCAGCTTTGTCCAGCCACTGGTAGGATTTCTGGATATCAGCCACCCTCCTCTATCTGCCGCTGGTACATACCGTGCAGGGGCCTGTCCTTCCATGATGGTTCCTCGTCTCCCTCCTCTTTCTTGGGTTTCTGCTGCCTGAGGTATTCACTGAGCACTCGGTCAGTTGGGGCCATCTTCCCAATGTATTCTTGGATGTTCGTTGTCTCATCCTGGACTGTGGTGCTGACACTCACCAGTCCCCGGCCCCCTTCCTTCCGCTTAGCGTACAGCCTCAGGGTGCTGGACTTGGGGTGAAACCCTCCATGCATGGTAAGGAGCTTTCTTGTCTTTATGTCAGTGGCTTCTATCTCCTCCTTTGGCCAGCCTATTACCCCAGCAGGGTACCTGATCACGGGCAGGGCATACGTGTTGATGGCCCGGATCTTGTTCTTACCGTTCAGCTGACTCCTCAGGACTTGCCTGACCCTCTGCAGGTACTTGGTGGTTGCAGCCTTTCTAGCGGCCTCTTCATGGTTCCCATTTGCCTGCGGGATCCCCAGGTACTTGTAACTGTCCTCTATGTCTGCAATGTTGCCTTCTGGTAGTTCAATCCCCTCAGTTCTGACTACCTTCCCTCTCTTGTTACCATCCGACTACACTTCTCCAGTCCGAACGACATTCCAATGTCATTGCTGTATAGCCTGGTAGTGTGGATCAGTGAATCGATGTCTCGTTCACTCTTGGCATACAGCTTGATGTCATCCATGTAGAGGAGGTGGCTGACAACTGCTCCGTTCCGTAGTCGGTATCCGTAGCCAGTCTTGTTAATGATCTCACTGAGGGGGTTCAGGCCTATGCAGAACAGCAGTGGGGACAGAGCATCTCCTTGGTAGATCCCGCACTTGATGGTGACTTGTGCTATGGGCTTGGAGTTTGCCTCTAGTGTTGTACGCCACATCCCCATTGAGTTCCTGATGAAGGCTCTTAGGGTCCCATTGATCTTGTACAATTCTAGGCATTCCAGTATCCAGCTGTGGGGCATTGAGTCATAGGCCTTCTTGTAATCAATCCAGGCAGTGCACAGGTTGGTCAGTCTGGTCTTGCAGTCTCGGCTGACTGTTCTGTCTACCAGTAGCTGGTGTTTTGCGCCTCTGGTATTTTTGCCAATTCCTTTCTGTGTCCCGCTCATGTATTACCCATGTGCCTGTTCATCTTAGCCGATATGATGCCTGACAGGAGCTTCCATGTAGTACTGAGGCAGGTTATTGGTCGGTAGTTGGAGGGGACCGGTCCCTTCTTGGGGTCCTTGGGGATCAGGACCGTCCGACCTTCGGTTAGCCATTCCGGGTGTCTCTCGTTAACTAGCAGCTGGTTCATTTGTGCTGCCAGACGCTCGTGGAGTGCAGTCAGCTTCTTTAGCCAGTAGGCGTGAACCATGTCGGGCCCTGGTGCTGTCCAACTCTTCATACTGGAGACCCTTTCTTGGATATCTGCCACTGTGATGGTTACTGGACCCTGTTCAGGGAGGTCGCTGTGGTCTGCCCTCAGATCCACTAGCCACTGAGCATTGCTGTTATGGGTTGCGTCCTTCTCCCATATGCTCTTCCAGTATTGCTCCGTCTCCAGCCTTGGTGGTGCTGTTCTCTTATTATTATTGTTCCCTTGCCACTGAGAGTACACCTTTGCTGGTTCTGTGGAGAACAGCTGGTTCATTCTCCTGCCTTCTATCTCTCTGGTGTACCTCCTCAAGCGGCTGGCCAAGGCTGTGAGTCTTTGCTTGGCAGTTTCCAAGGCCTCAGGTATGGACAGCTTGCTGTATTTCTTATGCACCTTCTTTGTCGCACCTTTCTGCAACTCCGTTAGTTGGCTAACCTCCCTCCGTGCTACTTTGATCTTGCCCTCTAGCCTCCTTCTCCATGGAGGGTACTGCCCCTTGTGGCTGTTCAACTTGTAGCCAAGCATCTCACTGATCACTGCTGCCGTATTGTAGATCAGCTTGTTAGTTTCGGTAACCATGGTAGTAGGTATTGTCCGTAGTGCTGCATTAACATCATCTAGCAGACCTTCTGAGGGTACTTCACGTAATCTTGGTAACCGGCTACGGGGGATCCAGGTTTCAAGCTTGGCCATGATCCTATTTTTAAGGTCAGTTCCTCTCGCACTCAACAGTCCTTCTATCGCACTTGGGGCTATGTACCCAATCTCAGGTGGGGGTGATGATATCTCCCCCCTGACCTGACGTCCTGACTCCTCCTCACCGTAGCATTTGTGTTGTACCTCGTCAATCTCTAGCTGTGAGAGCAGTCCCTTCTTTCGAATGTTGGAACACTGAGCTACTAGTTGTTTCGCCGTCATTGTGGATGTTGGGTATCGAAGAATCCATAGGTCCATCATTCTATTCATGTAGCCCCTTCCGCCGGGGTTACTTGCGTAGTAGCATTCCAACAACACCCTGTTTTCGTCTCTTGCCCACTGATGCCTTCTTGTTCCAGTAGCCCACTTTTCGTCAGGGTGCCCTGGTTCCTCAACACCTGACGCGGACCTTGTTGATCCGGGCGACGTCCGAGCCGGCATGCCTTCATATTTATCTGTCTCGCTCATGTCTGCGGTAGGCTCGCTTAGCATAGGGGGTCTAGCCTTAGGACCCTTACTGGATACAGACGCCCCAGGCAGGAATCGAACTTGCGATCCTGGGTTCCAAAGGCGTGTAGTCTAACCACTACGCTATCCGCTAACGTGTATATATATATATATATATATATATATATGTATATATATATATGGTGGTGGCTAACCAACCGGACATAGTGGTGGTAGACAAACAGAAGAAGACGGCCGTAGTGATCGATGTAGCGGTTCCGAATGACAGCAATATCAGGAAGAAGGAACACGAGAAGCTGGAGAAATACCAAGGGCTCAGAGAAGAGCTCGAGAGGATGTGGAGGGTGAAGGTAACGGTGGTCCCCGTGGTAATCGGAGCACTAGGTGCGGTGACTCCCAAGCTAGGCGAGTGGCTCCAGCAGATCCCGGGAACAACATCGGAGATCTCTGTCCAGAAGAGCGCAGTCCTGGGAACAGCTAAGATACTGCGCAGGACCCTCAAGCTCCCAGGCCTCTGGTAGAGGACCCGAGCATGAAGGATAAACCGCCCGCAGGGGCGTGCTGGGTGTTTATATATATAATTAGTTAGGGATATGAATTGAAAATACCCCCACCCCTAACGGCTGCACCTCCCGAAAAATTTTGTCTGGGCTCTTATATCACTAGGCCGGTGGTTTAGTTTTGGTCCACGACGCTGGGATTCAGCCAGACGACTTGACAACCAGCAAAAGACGACTGAGGGTGAGAAAACACTGTTTAGGTCTAACCCGCCGCAAGGGTCTAAATAGGTCTAATCCGCCGCAAGGGTCTAAGTTTTGCGCAGTAGGTCTAACCCGCCGCAAGGGTCCGAACAGGTCTAACCCGCTGCAAGGGTCTAAAGGGGTCTAACCCGACGCAAGGGTTTGAAGGTATAAACGCGTGAAATAAGGTTTAAGTTCACCAGAAGGAACTGTGTTTAGACTGGTTTTAGAGGTAACCGTGAAATACTTCGTGACAAATTAGCACGCAAATGTCTATGTGTGTATGTGTATGTGTTTTGGAAGTAAGTTGATTTATAGCACAATACGCTGCTGAACTGCTTCCATTGTTTTTTTTATTGTTTTCTTTGTGTATCCTGCAAAAGCCCACTTACTGGTGACAAAGGGGAAAGGTTGAGTTCCGCCTCATAAAACTGACACCGCTCTGTGAATAGCGCGGAGTAGAAGGGCGTGTCAGCCACCACCCCCGAGTCTATTACCTTAGAAGGCTTCTGTGATAATGGGGAATCAGCCCACAAAACTCACTGCTGACGAGCAGTGGCTAGAAAAGAAATGTCCAGGCACCGGACAAATCAGTGCTTGTAGATGGAGAAATCCTAAGAAAACAAAATGTCCCACTTGGGAAGGAAAATGCAGCCCCTCAGCGTTAACACAACTGAAAGAAGCTCTTTTGAAAGAAATAGGATCAACAAAAAACGTAAAAAAGAAAGGAAAACGTACGCAAGAATTAGAATATTTCCAGGCCTGGAAAGAAGAAGCAGTTAGGCGAGATGAAAACAAAAAGAAAAAAGAAAATGGTTTCTTCTCTATTTTCTTCTTACTGTCTTTGAGGCTCGGGACCAGCACTCCTGCTGTTGGACAGAAAGACATCAACTCAGTGGTAAGTATTTTGGTTTTCCAATATATTAGCAATTGTCAGTGACGTTTATATTAATCAGGCTGAACTTGAATCATACTTTAGATCAGCCTGTTTTACTTATTGTTTTATTTGTGCTTTGGTTTGGGGAAGTTGTTTCTTTACTGATTGTTTGAGTGATTTCATTAAATGTTGTCATTTTTGTGCTTCAAGTTGTAAGCCTAGTCTTAAACAGCATGTTCAGATATTCTTGTTCTCCTCCCCAGCCTTTGAATGGTGGGGAGGCCATAATGTTTAACTACAGGCACATTCCATGTGAGATCCTGGTTTCCTTCTCTTCTGAGGAATGGTCACTCCCAGCCATTTAGGGGTGCGCCTATGCATGTTGTGAGATTATTCTGTTATCATATGTTATCTTATATCTGTAGTTAAAGTAGTTGAATTATGTTAACTGCTGTAGGTCCTATAATATCCTTTAGTCTAGATTTTGTGCTGTGTATGTAGCTTAGTTTCCATTATATTTTGGGTTAAAAGAATGTGACCATTTTTGGATTTGTTAGACAGGTGTGCATTACCCTGTACCCTTGATCTGCTGTGAATGTGTTACACTGTTTCTTGAAATTTCATACTGCTGAATCACGAAGAGAATGTTGTGTGCAGAGGACCTTGTGCCGATAATAGAAGAGACAGACCACATTCCATACCCCCACCTTTACAGAGAGCAGAAAGACAGGGAGCCGAGGTCATAACTTAGGCGCCGTAACAGAGAAAGAATGTGAATGTTTAGGCTTTTACGATTAGGTGGGGGCCACTAGAGGTTATAAGAAGCTGAGTAACCCGTCACCGTTTTTGAGATTTGCTGTAACCCTCTTCATGCATTTCTCCCCATCCGGATGGCTTGTGCTCATAAGTGTTGAATTGTATGGAAATAAATGATTGTTGATTGAGCATTTATACACCGAGTATTGTCCTTCCTTCAGCCTAAAGATTAAAAGAATTCGGGAGATTTTAACAATGTATATGATGAGCCATTAAAGTTAAGCCATATACGGGTGTGGGGAGATGACCTTTGGATAACTAGGAAATGTGGTTAAACCATTGTAAACATTTTGTGGCAGGAAGACACCCGCCGCACGCATGCACGCAGAATGCAGACACCGATGTTGTTCAGATATGCCTGCTTAGGAATGTCACATGTATTTGTAAAATGCATATTCATGAGTGTAACCAGTAAAAGCTGCCTGCAAAAAGAAGTTTGAAGTAGTTCAGAGGCAAGGCAAGGCAAGGCAAGTTTATTTGTATAGCACAATTCAACAACAAGGTGATTCAAAGTGCTTTACAGAGACATTAGAAACAAAAACAAATAAAAAGCATTTTGATTTAAAATTGATTAAAACAAGCAAACAAACACACAAACAAAACAGTATATAAAATCAAAACAGATAAAATCAGAACAGTAGATAAAATCAGTAGTTAAAATGTAAGTTTTGAAATTTAAGCTTAAGTGTGGATTTGGTGCTTTATTTAAATGCAGCGGATCCAGATGACCTGAGGGATCTGGAAGGTTCATACTGGGTCAGGAGGTCACTGATGTATTTTGTAGGGGTGCAACGATATTCGTATCGATATTGAACCGTTCGATACAGTGCTTTTGGTTCGGTACGCATATGTATCGAACAATACAAAATTTCAAATTTATTTTATCAACTTTCCTTCTGACGATGCTGTCTGTGTTGAGCACTCAGTGGATCTGCACTCGACAGTGCAGCCTAGGGGGAGCAGTCGAGTGCAGATTCACTGAGCGCAGGGCAAGCTAGCGAGACAGAAGTTAAGCTCTCTTTGCAACATGGCAAATTGAACCTCCCCCATCCTCATTCAGATCTGGCGTTTGGAACTATTTTGGTTTTCATGTGACGTATGACCCTGAAGGTAAGCGCGTCATGGACTAAAGTAAAACAGTATGTTGGATGTGCCACGCAATGCTCAATTACATGGGTGGGAGCTAGTGTGTTAGCGCAGTTAGCTCGTTAACGTGTTGGCCGTCCAGCCCCACGCTCAGGGCGATCCGCGGTAGCTCGTTAACGGAGATTTGCCGTGTTGTGGCGTTAACGTCATTTCAACGAGATTTACGCTGACAGCACTAGTGGGAACACCACGAATATGACTGCACATTTACTCCGACATCATCCTAGTGCAAAGACAAGTGGAAGCCGACAAAAACAATAAGCACGCATGCTACAAACTTTACCCGAGTCATTTAGACAGCCGTTAGCACATGTTTCTCCTTATGGGGACCTGATGCAGTGGGGCAAAAAAGTATTTAGTCAGCCACCGACTGTGCAAGTTCCCCCACCTAAAATGATGACAGAGGTCAGTAATTTGCACCAGAGGTACACTTCAACTGTGAGAGACAGAATGTGAAAAAAAATCCATGAATCCACATGGTAGGATTTGTAAAGAATTTATTCGTAAATCAGGGTGGAAAATAAGTATTTGGTCAATAACAAAAATACAACTCAATACTTTGTAACATAACCTTTGTTGGCAATAACAGAGGTCAAACGTTTACTATAGGTCTTTACCAGGTTTGCACACACAGTAGCTGGTATTTTGGCCCATTCCTCCATGCAGATCTTCTCGAGAGCAGTGATGTTTTGGGGCTGTCGCCGAGCAACACGGACTTTCAACTCCCGCCACAGATTTTCTATGGGGTTGAGGTCTGGAGACTGGCTAGGCCACTCCAGGACTTTCAAATGCTTCTTACGGAGCCACTCCTTTGTTGCCCGGGCGGTGTGTTTTGGATCATTGTCATGTTGGAAGACCCAGCCTCGTTTCATCTTCAAAGTTCTCACTGATGGAAGGAGGTTTTGGCTCAAAATCTCACGATACATGGCCCGATTCATTCTGTCCTTAACACGGATCAGTCGTCCTGTCCCCTTGGCAGAAAAACAGCCCCATAGCATGATGTTTCCACCCCCATGCTTCACAGTAGGTATGGTGTTCTTGGGATGCAACTCAGTATTCTTCTTCCTCCAAACACGACGAGTTGAGTTTATACCAAAAAGTTCTACTTTGGTTTCATCTGACCACATGACATTCTCCCAATCCTCTGCTGTATCATCCATGTGCTCTCTGGCAAACTTCAGACGGGCCTGGACATGCACTGGCTTCAGCAGCGGAACACGTCTGGCACTGCGGGATTTGATTCCCTGCCGTTGTAGTGTGTTACTGATGGTGACCTTTGTTACTTTGGTCCCAGCTCTCTGCAGGTCATTCACCAGGTCCCCCCGTGTGGTTCTGGGATCTTTGCTCACCGTTCTCATGATCATTTTGACCCCACGGGATGAGATCTTGCGTGGAGCCCCAGATCGAGGGAGATTATCAGTGGTCTTGTATGTCTTCCATTTTCTGATGATTGCTCCCACAGTTGATTTTTTCACACCAAGCTGCTTGCCTATTGTAGATTCACTCTTCCCAGTCTGGTGCAGGTCTACAATACTTTTCCTGGTGTCCTTCGAAAGCTCTTTGGTCTTGGCCGTGGCGGAGTTTGGAGTCTGACTGTTTGAGGCTGTGGACAGGTGTCTTTTATACAGATGATGAGTTCAAACAGGTGCCATTCATACAGGTAACGAGTGGGGGACAGAAAAGCTTCTTACAGAAGACGTTACAGGTCTGTGAGAGCCAGAGATTTTCCTTGTTTGCGGTGACCAAATACTTATTTTCCACCCTAATTTACGAATAAATTCTTTACAAATCCTACCATGTGAATTCATGGATTTTTTTTTCACATTCTGTCTCTCACAGTTGAAGTGTACCTCTGGTGCAAATTACTGACCTCTGTCATCATTTTAAGTGGGGGAACTTGCACAATCGGTGGCTGACTAAATACTTTTTTGCCCCACTGTAAGTGAACACTGATATGTCTGACCTTCAGTCCGAAGCTGAAACTCAGACCAGTCATAAAAGAAAGCACAAGTAAAACTTTTTTTATTTCACAAACATATCTTTGATTGCTAAGAATTTATGATCTTGTCTTTTATACATATCTGTGGTGCTTGCATACTGCAATATCACCACATAATATAGTCCAAAAAGTGGAAGCTTGTAAACTTTTTATAAATGCAAAGCCGTGTACACTTGTGCACTTCAAAAATTCCTTGTATACTGTACCTTCTTGCACATCTCTGTTTCCTGTGTGTGTTCTTATAAATCAAACTGTAACTTTAGGAAAAAATATTCCAAAAGCACATTTGTAATTACTTATGACCGTTTTCAACTTTTTTTCTTTAGACCAAATCCCCTGTACACATATAGTGACTCAGAGGATGAGCAGCCCACAAAAAAATGGTTTCCCCAGGCCCCTCGAGTGAAAATACCAGGTAATAAAATACTGTCTAGTGTCTTTGTACATATCTGTGTGTGACACAAGGAAACGTTTGACAAGTTGTCTGTATTCTTAAATACTTAAAAAAAAAATTATCTTTTTCTGTCAGACCTGACGAGAGCTGTTAACGAACTCCGTGAGGAGGTCAGAGCCATCCGCAATACCGGCTGCAATGAATCGGTAGATGCTGGGGTACTGCCTCTGGATTTGCCCTTGCACAACATTGAGGAGCTAAACAATGCAGAGCCAGCTCTTCAATCACAAGAGGCAAATAAGGCAATGGTAAGTATATAAAGGTTATGTACACTTTGTGACTATAAATTATAATAGCTGTCAGATGTGATTTAAATACATAACAACGGCCTGTTGATTAAACACACAAGCACTTGCATACACATTTAAGACATGAGACACGCTAATTCCATCTCTTAAAATGTGTCTATAGGTGAGACGCTTTGCCTTGATTGAAGCCTGACGCAGCAGTTAGGGGCAAACTCTATGTCCGAGTTTGTCTTTGCACAAGCAGTGCAGAAATAGTTCCGATACGCCCCAGATTGTTTGGGTGGTGCAGGACGCACATCATGCAAAAAATTACAAACTTCTGTGAATCATATAAACGTAAATAGGAAACTGTCTTTTAATAAAGTATTTAGCAAACGAAACATGCCTATTGACCTTTTTTTGTTTATTTTTTTTCTCTGTTACATCACATGCAATGCTTTCTTATTTTAGGTTTTTTAATACTGACATGATACATTGTGAGACATTTGGGTTTTTTTTATAAAGGGTGTCCAATTTAAGGAATAAGTACAATTATGTGTTTAGGTGGTTGAAGTATTGATGGAAACATGCAGTAGTTTAGTATTGGTTAAAATACCTATAAAGAAAGGTAGATTTCCAGTCATGATTTAACTGTTGTTTTAATAAAAAGCAACTGTGCGAAAGAGGTGGAAAATCAACACCATAGCTCAACAGTGTTTCAATATCAGAATCTGACATTGTTTCAATGTCAGCAGTATTAGAAAATATAACGTTGAATCAACGTCAGGTTTCAACATTGATTCAACATCAAAACCTGACGTTGTTTCAACGTTAAAAAAGGGTGCAAGAGTGACGTTAGGTCAACGTCACACTTCAACGTTGATTCAATGACACAGCCTGATATTGACTCAACATTGTTTCAATGTTTCCTTGCTATCTGGGATGACTCATATGGACTAGTATGTATTCTTATGATAAACTAAATGCATGGCATTTGGAGGTGGCTGTGTTAAAGTTCAAATGCCAACTCTTTAATCAAAGATTGGCCATATCAAAACTGAGATCCCTGTTTTTTATCCTGGTCACTTTTAGACAGCTCATTTCAGAAAAATGCTTTAATTGATTTGATTTCTGACTTCTTTCTGTAAATCTTATTGTAGGGTATTAAAAGAAAGAGACTATAAAATACAACTTACAAGAAACAGTTGAACTTTTGTCTATTGACACGTTATCGTAGTGTCAGCAGCTACTTTATGGTGGGGTAATAAAGGCAGAAGACAAAGTGAAAGGTTACTTTAAGGGCAAAGTAATACACATGTCCTTAAGTCCAACAACAGTCCAAAAAGATAAGATGTTATCAAATGCTTTGTACCTTTTTATGGTGGCCCAAAGAAGAATTTGAAAAATGAAGAGATTTTTCTTTGCAAAATAGATCAATACATGTCAATATGTTGTGACATTTCACCAAAGAGTAATAAAAGAAAAAAAAAGTAGGGAATGATTTACGGTCAAATGATGTTTTGTTTTAAAATTTTATTTTTAAAGGGGAGGAGGAGAGGTAAGTGACGGAAGTGACGGGGAAAGGTAAGCGACCCATGTTGTAGGTGACGTCAGACGCCGGAGATTTGGCGGGAAAAAAAAAGAGCGAATGGTTGCATAGAATTTAACAAAGTTTCTTTAAACTTCAGTATTGCCAAATAAACTAACCAACTGTCATATAACTAACAACATCTGTCCTATCATCTCTAACACCCTGGAGGACAACGAGGAGAGTTTAGACACTCTCCAAGAATACATCGACCGGTACTTTGAAGATTTAGTAATGAAGAAGGCCCAGAGCGCGTCTTCCCCAGCCAAAGCTGAGACGCCGTCATCTAAAAGATATCGCCCGGCAGACTCCCCCGGGCTCAACATCGCCTGCCAGCAAAGACATCGTCGACATCCTGGAGTCAATCGATAAGCGATTGTCCAGTTTTGATGCGAGGCTGTCCCTGGTGGAGATCTTACACCGGGAATTTAAATCTCTAAAAGAGTCCCTGGAGTTCAGCCAGCGGCAGGTGGAAACACTTGCTGCGGAAAACGCCACGCAACGGGACTCGGTCAAATCTCTAACCGAAAATGTGACCCAATTAAACATAGAAAATAAAAAAAATAAAAGAGACCGTTATAGATTTACAAGCCCGTAGCATGAGAGATAATCTGGTGTTTTCTGGTATTCCAGAGTCTGCCGGAGAGGACCCGGAAACGACCGTGTGAAGCTTCATTAAAATCCACCTGAAGCTGCCGGAGGACACGGTGAAAAACATAGGGTTCGATAGAGTGCATCGCATTGGGGCTCCGAAGACAGGAAGCGGGAGACCACGTCCTATTGTAGCCAAATTTGGCCACTTCAAGCAGAAGGAGCAGGTGAAGAGTCGCGGCAGAGAGCTGAAAGGAAGGGATTTCAGCGTGAACGATCAGTTCCCCAGAGAGATCCTGGAATGACGCAGGGTCCTCTTCCCAGTCCGACGTAGTTTTATCCAGAAAGGCTCCCGGGCTGTCATCGCCGTGGACCGGCTCTACGTGGACGGACAGCTCTACCGCTGGCACCACTCCATGGCTGTATTGACCGCACACCAGATAAGAATCCGCTACACTATCCTCTTCACTCACACTCTCTTGTATTAACTTTTGCTTAACTATGTAATTTCAGTTTGCTAATTTAGTATAACGTCACCGTCACTCTCCGCCAATGCTTTAATTGGAATATTTCCGTTTTTATTTCTTTTTCCCTCTCTCTCTCTTGTCGCGCACCTTGCTCTTTGGTTTATTTGCTTCTCTTTTCTATCACTATGTCGATCACCTGTTTCCCTATCCATCCACAAGCGACACTGTCTATTTCTACATGCTTACTCTGCACGTTCACGCACACACATGCGTTTAAAGGCAACACATTTACAACAGCCACACAGCGCACACAGATATAGGACAGACGCACACATTTGCTCATATTAGTTACTATGCACACACATAGTCAGACCTATGGAGCTTCTCGCCGTGCATTTTCTTCTCTTTACTTACAAAAAAAAAAAAAAAGGATGTGTTTCCATTTTCCTCACCCGTCTAAGCGAGACACACAGCGTACATCATTAGCCACAAACACACAACTATGGGCATGCTAAGATTTGTCACATGGAATGTGCATGGAGCTGGCTCTAGGGAAAAAAGGTTAAAAATACTTAACCAACTTAAAACATTACAGGCAGACGTTGTTTTATTACAAGAAACCCACATGCCTGTCACAGGTTTGAATAAACTTAAAACACCTGAGTTTCCTAACGTGTTCTCAGCCTGTTATAATTCTAGACAAAGGGGAGTAGCAATTCTAATACATAAAAATATTAATTTCACAGTACTCGATACAGTTATAGATCCAGAGGGCAGATTCCTAATCGTCAAACTATCTATACTTAACCAAAAGCTAGGTATTGTAAGTATATATGGTCCAAATGTTGATGACCCCTCATTCTTCCACGGTTTTTTTAGTACACTCTCTGAACACCTAGACTGCACAATTGTTCTTGGGCAGTGTTGGGGAGTAACGGAATACATGTACCGCCGTTACGTATTTAAAATACAAAATATGAGTAACTGTATTCCGTTACAGTTACCGTTTAAAAAGGTGGTATTCAGAATACAGTTACTTTGTTGAAATAAATGGATTACACTGCGGTACTTTCCTGTTTCATATTGTCGCGGGTCAGGACTGTTTGGGTTTTGTTTGACAGCTACGTTCTGTTATTCCAGGCGGCAGCGTTACGGTTGCCATGGTTACAGGGCGACGCTCTCTCTCTCTCTGCGACTGTGTGTTTCCTGGGTGAGAGAGCGCCTTTTCGTTGTTGTTGTTGTTGTGCTAAGCTAACAGGCAGAATGCTACAAGCATAGCTCTAAAGAATGTAGCATCATGGGCAGTGTAGTCCGTGTTGCAGGGAGAATGGACTGCCATACACGTTATGGGTCTGTGAGCGCGAGGAGGGAGAAAAAGGGGAGTGGAAAGGTACGAGTTGTCATCGAGGAAAAACGGGAGCTGGAAGCATGTAAATATAATAATAACCACTTCAGCCAAGAAGAGTGCCTGACGAGCCCAGTTGTAAGTAAGCTATTAAGACTCGACTGTACACAGTGTTCCTGTTTTCCTCCGAAAACAATAAGTTCCGTTGGAGCAGTCTTTCAACGCCTCTCTCTGTCTCTCGCAAGAAAAGTTGACCCACACAACAAAGTAAAGCTATTTTTCGGCTACGAGCCGACAGGGACCCCGCCGTATTAGTCAGAGGTCCCTTTACTACAGTTCGGAGTCGCGGACCTTCAGTAATAGTAATAAATCACACAGCAATAGTACATTCACGTTGTTGTAAAAAGCATGATAATATATTAAGTAATCCAAAGTATTCAGAATACGTTACTGTCATTGAGTAACGTAACGGAATACGTTACAGAATACATTTTGGGGCATGTATTCTGTATTCTGTAATGGAATACATTTTAAAAGTAACCTTCCCAACACTGTTCTTGGGGGAGACCTCAACCTGGGACTAAATGAAGAAATGGATAGGCTCAATACTGTCACGGTCTGCTGTGAACGACCGAGTGGAGAATGCGTGTAATGGACCCAGGTGCGTACACGAGTGAGCAGACGGGAGTGAGCTTTAACAGAAGGCGAGCCTTTAATATGGCTGAAAACAAGGTGTACAAATACAGCAGGGATAACGTGGCTAAACAGAAACCTAAACTGGGAACAAACGATGGTGAGGCTATGGCTTGGAAGACAACAGACCAGGCATGGAAACACGGAGGGTGGGAACACAGACGACGCGACGCAGACTGTATGAAACACAGAGACTAAATACACATGAGGGATGATCAGGGGAAGTGACCACACATGGGAACGCAGCTGACACACATGAACTTAACGACAGGACAGGAGGAGTAAAACTGAATACACTGACAGTGAATGCAGGCCTTCAAAGTAAAACAGGAAACATGAGACATGAACCGGGGAGACGTAGTACAGGGGGAGGTGACATAACTGACAGCATGAACTTGACAGTACAAGACAGACAGACATAAACACACGAAGGGCAAGGGAGACGTAATGCAGGGGAGATATATACAAATGGCTGGACTACCTTAGAGAACCTAAACAAATAATAAACATCAAAATAGGCTAAGCATAACACACTGGGTCACACGACCCAGGACCATGACAAATACAGCAGGAACTCAGCGTAACTGTCACGGTTCTGGGTCATGTTGACCCAGCTTTCTGTTTTTCATGCTTTGGTGTTTTTCTAGATTATGATTTATGATTTGATTAATCAGTGATACTGTTTTGATTATGATTATTATTTATTTTTGGTCAGTGTCAAGTCTGTCTCTCTCTGTCAAATCAAATCAAATCAAATCAAATCACTTTTATTGTCACATCGCATGTGCAGGTACATTGTTACAGCACATGTGAGTGAAATTCTTGTGTGCGAGCTTCACAAGCAAAAGAGTTGTGCAAAATACAATAATGTAAACAAGCAATACAAGAATGGCTAGATCTGAAACTAATAAATATATGTACAATATATAATAGTATGTGCATTTCTGGATGTGTATACTAAATATTTTTCTACGTGTGTGTGTGTGTGTGTGTACACATATTTTACAAATTAAATAGAGTAAACAATAAATAAAATATATAAAAATATACAGAGTTGAGACATGTGCAAAACAGTGGCATTACTGTACAGTATGGAGTGCATAATGTTAAAGTTCCAGTAGTGAAGCTGAGGTGTCTATGACGTGTTCAGTAGTCTGATGGCCTGGTGGAAGAAGCTGTCTCTCAGTCTGCTGGTACGGGACCGGATGCTGCAGAACCTCCTTCCTGATGGAAGTAGTCTGAACAGTTTATGGCTGGGGTGACTGGAGTCCTTGATGATCCTCCCCGCTTTTCTCAGGCACCGCTTCCTGTAGATGTCTTGGAGGGAGGGAAGCTCACCTCCAATTATCCGTTCAGAGCACCGCACTACTCGCTGGAGAGCTTTGCAGTTGTAGGCGGTGCTGTTGCCATACCAGGTGGTGATGCATCCAGTGAGGATGCTCTCTGGGGTAATTACATTGATAAATTATTTCTCAAGTGTCTCAGATTATTCAATTAACTGGTCGAAATCAACAGTTCTTCCGATTAATTGCTCCTTCCATAATTCTTCTCCTTCCCCACTGCAATGTGGAAATATAAAATATTTAGGTATTAATGTCTCTCCTAAACTTTCAGAATTAACTAAATTAAACCACATCCCACTTTTAAAGACAGCAGAAGGCGACCTGGCTAGATGGAAATCTTTACCCATATCACTCATGGGAAGGGTCGCCGCTATAAAAATGATGGTCTTTCCAAAAAGAAACTATTTATTTTCAATGATCCCAAATAAGCCATCACAAGATTGGTTCAGATCTCTAGACTCGTATATTTCTAAATTCCTTTGGAAAGATAAACCCCCATGTATCAGCTTAAAAACACTACAAAGGACCAAGGATAAAGGAGGATTAGATCTGCCTAACTTTAATCACTATTTTTTAGCCAACAGGCTTCAGTTCATCTCTAGATGGTTTAAACACACCCTCTTAGATGAACCTTGGGTAGATGTAGAACAGGCACTATGTAATAACCTAGAAATTTCAGACCTCCCATTTATCAGCTCAAACATCAAACGACACGAATGCTTTAAAACAGCGGTCCCCAACCTTTTTTGCGCCACGGACCGGTTTATGCCCGACAATATTTTCACGGACCGGCCTTTAAGGTGTCGCGGATAAATACAACAAAATAAAACTAGTACCTTTACCGAAAAAAAGAAAATTTATTCATAACACACGTGAAAAGACCAAGGAAAACCGAGTAAGCAATAAAAACGATAAAAAAATAACGCTGAAAACCGGTAAAAACCCTGAAAACCATACATTTCACACTTGAGCCTCAACTCTCGCGGCCCGGTACCAAACGACTCACGGACCGGTACCGGTCCGAGGCCCGGGGGTTGGGGACCGCTGCTTTAAAAGCATCAATATTAGCTCTTCTCTGACAGCATGGTGGGAGTTTCTAAAAATGACAGTGTCTTCATTAATCCCATGCAAACGTACACCTATCTGGAACAATCCGGACATATTACAAAACAATAATATGATAAACTTTCCAGATTGGAGTTGCAAAGGAATTAAATACTTGGAACATCTGTTGGAAGGAACAAACTTTATTTCGTTTGACAGACTAGTTACACAATATGGGATCAACAAGAAACGATTTTTGGAATATCAACAAATTAAATACATAGTAAAAAAGAAATTCAATCCCAGTGAAGCTGAATTACAAACACCACCAAGTGTGGTACAATTTTTTTTTTGTCTAAATCCCCCCAAATTATTGTCTAAAATATACAGAACACTTTCTAAAATAGATGAATCAATATCCCTTCCTATTGCAAAATGGGAAGCAGATTTATCAATCAACTTAGACCCAATCCTTTGGTCTCAGATATGCTTAAAAACCTTTCAATGGATCAGAAATCCCAGTTTGCAATTAATACAATACAAAATATTACACAGAGTGCGCTATACTGGTCATAGGATGTTCAAGATGGGCTATACGCCTTCCAACAACTGCTCACACTGCACAGCAAATACACCGGACAATTACATCCACGCTCTTTGGTTCTGTCCACCAGTTCAGAAATTTTGGCTTGAGATATGTGAAGACTTATCAAAGTGTCTGAAATGTAACATTCCAGCCTCCCCTTTAGTATGCTTGCTGGGCAACTTGGATGAGGTCACTGCAGAAATAAACACAGCCCATGTTGTTTTTACGGCCCTATGCATTGCCAAGAAAATGGTCCTCATTAACTGGAAAAATAAAAATAATCTTAATTCTAACCAATATAAAAACCATCTAATAGATCACATTAGTCTTGATACAACCTCTGCCATCACATTTGATCAATCCCTTTGGGCTCCTTTGATCGGCTTCATCACCTAGTGGGGGTGGGGGGTCATGGTTTGGTCCTGCCTTCGCTATTGTGGTTGATATGGGGGTAGGGACGGCCTTAGGGCGTCTGGGGAGTCCCTAGGGACGTTTCCCTAGAGGGCCTAACCTGGGGGATGTGGCCATGACCTGGTTAGGAGCTCTGGGGGCTCTTAGATGGTGTTTTCCTTGTGGCTGCGTACAGCGGAGATGGGGGAGGGTCTGTGCTGGTGGACGTTGGTTACTGGCCTGGTAGCCTGGCTGCCCCTGGGAGGGTCCGGGACGGGCGTGGAGGCTTGGAGGTCTGGGGGTGCTCCGCCCCTCGGTCTGGGGGGCTGGCCGGGCCTTGGGTGCTTGGGTCCTGGCTGTTGTGTCGCCGGAGCAGTGGGCGGGTGGGTGCAGAGGGGGCTCAGCCCCAGTGCGGGGGACCTCTGGTGCATCGGCCCAACTAGGGGGCTCTCTAACTGGTGGGGAGGTTGTTATACCTTTGCAGGTGGTCTCCTCACTACAGGAGCTCACTCTGCAGGTGGGGGGAGAGATATAGGAGAGGTGGAGAATGAACTCAACCTGGGTGTCTATTGTCTTGTGTAGTTTGGGAGATGATTGGATGATGGGGTGGGTGCAGTTTTCTCTGGGGTGGAGTCGGGTGGGCTGCCCCGGACTCTGTGGGGCTGGGCGGTGCTGTTGCTGCAGGCCCCGGTCCGGATGGGCCTGGGCCCCCTTGCCCTGGTGGCTTCCAGAGTGTGGGGGTGCCTACTGGGGTCAGCGGGGGAGCTGGCCCCAGGGAGGGGCTGCTTGCCCCTCCCTTTCTTCCCTCCCCATCCTCAGCTGCCTCCCTATTCCCGCTCTACCACACCCACCCACACACGCAGGGCTTGGGGTGCAGGTATGTCACCAGGGTGCAGGGGAGGCACTCCCCCTCTGTCCCCTTCTGGCCGCCTGTGCCTCAATTTTATTCTGCAACCTAGACATCCACATTACTCACACTCTCACATAACATATACATATAGGGCCTTGGGGGTGGGCACGTTTTACAGCATCCAGAGGATGGTCGGTGTACTCCAACCCACCTCTGGCGCTGGTGCCCTACCCTCAATTTTAAATGCATTTAGACACTAAGGGTTTTCGGGAGGAGCCGTGCTGCTCTCTGAGAGGAAGCTAGTACCATGCTCTCCTGATTTTTAAATGCACTTTAGAACAGCACACAGCAACACTACATATGAGCGGGCATAGGGAGGTTTGAGGTCTTCACTCACCCCGGTTCTGTTAGCCGTCAGGGCTGGGGGGCTGGGAGGAGGTGCTGGCCGTCAGACTGGGGTC
The DNA here is from genome assembly GCF_900408965.1 of Simochromis diagramma. Taxonomy (NCBI): domain Eukaryota; kingdom Metazoa; phylum Chordata; class Actinopteri; order Cichliformes; family Cichlidae; genus Simochromis; species Simochromis diagramma. Next base: position 15,266 of record NW_024387187.1, on the reverse strand, counting down.
TGGGATGCGGGGCCTCCCTGCTACTGCAGATAAGGAGGTGGTCCGCTTGCCTCCACCCCAGAGAGAAGGGTTACATTTCCTGGGTCTAGGTGCGGCTTGGCCCTCTGAGGGCGGGGGTACCTGGACCTGGGATATAGAGTATGTTTGGGGAGTGCGACTGTCTGTGCAGTGTCTATTTGTGTCCGTCTACACGTTGGGTGAGTGCCGAGTATTTGGTTGTGCATATGGGGTGGGAATGCACGTTTGTGTCCGCGTGTGCCTGTTCGTCTGCGTCTATATGTCAGGTTGGGTCTTAGACTCAACCTCTCTGGGTACATCTCAGGCCCTCTAAAGTACGGAGGCCTATCTCCCCTCACCACACTCCCTGCCGGTGGCTGATGCCCTCAGACGTTGGTGTGTTGGTGGTCCTTGTCGTCTGGGGCTGGGCGCTCATGTATGTACCGGCTCACTCCTGGTGGCCGACTGGTGGGGCCGGGTGCCTGCGGCCCGGCTGGGCTCCTTCCGGGGGTGGGATGCCCTCAGGCCTCTGGCTTCTGGGCCTGAAGCTCGGTCCTCTCTGGCACAGCTGGCTGCCGGCAGAGCCCGCGGGCACGCCACTGAAACCCCCTCTGGCCTCTGCTCCGTAGCTGCGGGGTGACCTCCCATTTGGGGCTCTGCTCAGCTCTTCCCAGGAGGGTGGCACGGTTCCCCCCCCTTTGGTGGTCCTCCTCGGGTCCTCTACTCTGGGGCCTCTGGATATCTGGGGCCTGGATCTCCTCCATACCTGCTTCATACCCTGGTGGACGGGGCTATGGCTCCCCACACTCCCTAGCAGATCGTTACATGGAGAAACCTTTGGAATACAAGCATGCTGATCCACACAGGTATGCACACAGGTGTACACACGAGTGTTCACAGACGCGGACTACACCTTTCTTGGCTGCTGCCTCAAAGCACATTGTGCGCTGTCTATCTTGCGTGCTGCACAATATCGTTTATTATTTAGTATCTACTGTTATCTACTGCTAGCTAGTTTATTGTGATGGTTCTGTTTTTTTTATGTTGCTCTTTGTTGTTTGCTTTCTCTTCTGTTTTTTTTCTCCATACAGGTGATCCAGGTGTTTTGTTTGTTTGTTTGTTTGTTTTTTCTTTCTTCTCCCCTTTGGCTTTCTTTCTCTCCCTCTCTTTCTTTCATTCTTTCTCCCTGTCCTATCCCCCAGTCATGTCTGTCCCGTTTGTAGCAACCAAAAATAAAATAAATTCATAATTATAATAAAGGTCAATCAAATGGACCAATATGGCAAGGCCATGATGATCCACTTGGTAAAATAAATCCGCTTGGCATCTTTCTTGGCCTTAAGACAACAATTCTGATGGCTAAAGATCCAAACGGGACACACAAAAAATATATATATATATATATTTCCATCATTTATCTTAGTTGCAATTGTACTTGATTTGGTCAACCTTCTAGTTATACAACAGGAGAAAAATGAATGACTCTTCATCATACTAAATGTAGTGGCCTGAGTGTAACACAGTTAAAAAAGGTTCAAGTTAAATCCTGCTAAATGGGACAAACCTACTGTTGCAAATGTCACCCTGCCTACAGTGACTATGAAGGGTAAAGAATTGTGGGTAATCCTCAGAGTGATGGAGGATTCCCGCAGAGTGCTCACGCTGGTTGTCCACGAGAATTAAAACCATTCTACTTTGTTGCCCTTTGCCTTGAATGCAGATGCAGATGTTGAATAAAAGGGGCTGTTGCTAAAAAATCGACACACAGACACACAGCTTAACATCTTATAGTTCTAAAACATCTAACATCAATATGTTGTTAATTTACTAGGTAAATTAGCTGCTACAGGCTTTTTGCTAGCTTGCTAGCTAGCTAGCTAGCAATGCTACACACCAATGTTGCCCTCATAATCTGTATTTTTGAATGATTAAGCACTCCTTAGATTTTCCTATCCTATTTTAGACAGAGATGACATCAGCTGCACACTCCATAGAGGCCGTTAATGCAGCACTACAGGCAATACCTACTGCCACCATTACCAAGAGTAACAAGCTGATCTACACCACCCATGGCAGCAGTGATTAGTGAGATTCTTGGCTACAAGTTGAAAAGCCACAAGGTGCAGTACCCTCCATGGAGAAGGAGACTAGAGGCCAAGATCAAGGTAGCACAGAGGGAGGTGAGCCAACTATTGGAGCTGCAGAAAGGTGCGACAAAGAAGATGCCTAAGAAATACAGCAATCTGTCCATACCTGAGGCCTTGAAAACTGCCAAGCAACAACTCATACCCTTGGCCAGCCACTTGAAGAGATACACCAGAGAGATACAAGGCAGGAGAATAAACCAGATGTACTCCATAGAACCAGCTAAGGTGTACTCTGTGGCTGGGGAATCATATGAGAACAGCACTACCAAGGCTTTAGATGGAGGAAGACTGAAAGAACATATGGGAGAAGGACACAACCCATAACTGCAACACTCAGTGGCTAATGGATCTGAAAGCCGACCACAGCAACCTATACATTATACATTTTAAGATGGCGGCGCGTGAACAACGCGAGGCTCAGTGTCTCTCCAGAATCTGCTATTTAGCGGTTTTTTTATCTACTTTTAACCGGATTATTCGTCCAGAATTGCTGTGCGTTGCTGACCTACAGCAGACAAGAGCTTCTGGACATCTGGACTCACAACTCCAACAGTTTTATCGCCGATCTCCGACTCATCCCAGAGATCTCCAGAACACCGGAGGCTGCCCACTCTCCCCGGCCGGGCGGAAGTGCACGCAGACGGCGCCGAGATCGTAAACAAAGGCGAGGTAGGCGCGGAGGGCTACGGGCTAAGCTAAAGCTAACACCACACCGGCTGCCTTTACCCAGTATTTTTCTCGCCAATGTCCGTTCTCTGGCAAACAAAATGGATGAGATACGGCTCTCCATCACTAACAACAGACGGATTATGGACTCAAATGTCATGTTTTTCACCGAAACATGGCTGAACAACAGCTGCCCGGACAATACTATCGAGTTAGCAGGACGCCACACACACCGAGCCGACAGGCTAGCAGATGACTCCGGCAAGACCAGAGGTGGAGGTTTGTGCATTTATATTAACAATGCTTGGTGCATGAACTCCACTACTACTGAGAGTCACTGCTCACCTAATGCGGAGTTTTTAATGGTCAAATGCAGACCTTATTATCTCCCCAGAGAACTCACCTCTATCATACTCACTGCCGTGTATATACCCCCCGACGCTAATGCTAGGTTGGCCATGAAAGAACTTTCTGCAGCCATTAACAAACACCAGAATAAACACCCCGAGGCTGCTTTTATTGTTGCTGGCGACTTCAACCACACCAACTTAAAGACAGTCCTCCCCAGATTCCACCAACATGTCTCCTGCCACACCAGAGGAGACAAGACTTTAGACCATGTGTATTCCAACCTGGCTGGAGCCTACAAAGCCACACCCCTCCCCAACATTGGACAATCGGACCATCTCTCCCTGTTCCTCACACCTCGGTATTCACCACTCATCCAACGTGTGAAACCTGCTGTGAGGACAATTAAAGTGTGGCCAGAGGGGACAGACGCAGTGCTCCAGGACAGATTTAAAAACACAGACTGGAATATGTTCACCCACACAGACCTGGACCAGTACGCCTCATCTGTACTGGATTACATCTCCAAAACCACAGACAGTGTCACCACCCAGAAACGGATCACCATGTACCCCAACCAGAAGCCTTGGATGAACCGGGATGTTCGTCTCCTCCTGAAGGCCCGCAACACCGCCTTTAGGTCAGGAGATGCACACGCCTACAGTACAGCCAGGGCTAATCTAAAGAAGGGCATCAAAAAAGCCAAACACCATTACAAAAAGAAGGTAGAAGAACACTTCTCCAACTCCAACCCCCGACGCATGTGGCAAGGACTCCAGACCATCACAGACTACAGGACCACCAAACCCTCCCCCGCATCCTCTGATGTCTCCTTCCTCAACGAGCTCAACAACTTTTATGCTCGTTTTGAGCGAGGGAACCCCACAACCACAACCAAAGCAGACATGACGCCAGACCACCAACCTCTGACTCTCTCCCCCACCGATGTAGGAGCGGTGCTGAGCAGGATCAATGTTCACAAGGCTGCAGGCCCTGATGGCATCCCCGGGCGTGTTCTCAGAGCGTGTTCTGGGGAGCTTGCAGGAGTGCTCACAGACATATTCAATCTGTCCTTGGCCCACGCTGTGGTACCGGCCTGCTTCAAATCCACCTCCATCGTCCCGATACCCAAAAACTCCAACCCATCTTGCCTCAATGACTACCGCCCAGTAGCACTCACCCCCATCATCACTAAGTGCTTAGAGCGACTGGTCGTAGCACACTTCAAATCCTGTCTCCCCCCCACCCTGGACCCCCACCAATTCGCATACCGCCAGAACAGGAGCACAGAGGATGCAGTCTCCATCGCAATGCACTCTGTCCTCTCACACTTGGACAACAACAACACCTACGCCAGAATGCTGTTTATAGACTTCAGTTCAGCATTCAATACAATCCACCCCTCACAACTCATCAGGAAACTGACAGACCTGGGCATCAGTTCCCTCATCTGCAAATGGTTACTGGACTTCCTGACCAACCGCCCCCAACATGTCCGGCTGGATAACCACTGCTCATCTACCATCACAATGAACACCGGTGTACCACAAGGCTGTGTGATGAGCCCTTTCCTCTACTCCCTCTTCACCCACAACTGCAGACCTGCTGATGGTTCCAACACCATCATTAAGTTTGCAGATGACACCACGGTGATTGGCCTCATCAGTGACAACGATGAGGCCGCCTACAGGGAGGAGGTGGATCGTCTGGCTGAGTGGTGCGACAGAAACAACCTGCTGCTTAACACCGAGAAGACCAAGGAGCTCATCGTGGACTACAGGAGGAATGCTGACCCACATCCACCCATCCACATTAAGGGGACGGCTGTGGAGCGTGTGAGCAGCTTCAAGTTCCTGGGAGTCCACATCTCCGAGGATCTCACCTGGACGACCAACTGCTCCAAGCTGGTCAAGAAGGCTCACCAGCGCCTCTTCTTCTTGAGGACTCTGAGGAAGAACCACCTGTCCTCAGACATCCTGGTGAACTTCTATCGCTGCACCATCGAGAGCATCCTGACCAACTGTATAACAGTCTGGTATGGGAACTGCTCTGCCTCGGACCGGAAGGCGTTGCAGAGGGTCGTGAAAACTGCCCAGCGCATCGCCGGAGCACCACTTCCTGCCATAAAAGACATCTACAGGAAGCGGTGTCTGAAAAGGGCTGGGAAAATCATCAAAGACCCCAGTCACCCATCACATGGACTCTGCACCTTCCTGCCCTCTGGGAGGCGCTACAGGAGCCTCCGGACTAAGACCACCAGGTACAGGAACAGCTTCTTCCCCACAGCTGTCAGACTCCTGAACTCTGCCTCCTGACATCTGACCCACGTTAACACATGGACTGAACACACACACACCCACAATGGACAACTGTACCCTCAAACACACAATAATAACATGGACTGAACCATCACTCACAACCACTAGCACTTTATATAGCCTCTGTAGAAACTATCTACACCCTCACTTATCTTAACTGCACTACTGTATAGCTCTGTGTAAATAATCATTCTGTACATTCGATAATCTTTAATCCTACAACTGTTTACAACTTGCATAGTTCCCATTTCTGTATAGCTGTATATCTCAGATTCTGTAAAGTTATTTCATATTCTGTATAGTTTTTCATATTTATATCCTGTTCATATCCTGTACATAGCTTGTACTCACTACAGCCTGTACATACTTATAGTTATAGAATATTCAGAACATACTTCATACCGTGTACATTATAACATACCATAATAGACCCATTTCTGTAATATACTCACATATCTATATTATTGCTAATATATATTGTAATATATCTATATCACTAAAGCACTTCTGGATGGATGCAAACTGCATTTCGTTGCCCTGTACCTGTGCATGTGCAATGACAATAAAGTTGAATTCTATTCTAATTCTATTCTATTCTACCTGAATAGGGTCCAGTAAACATCACAGTGGCAGACATCCAAGAATTTGTCTCCAGTATGAAGAGTTTGAAAGCACCAGGCCCCGACATGGATCACGCTTACTGGCTGAAGAAGCTGACTGTACTCCATGAGCGCGTGGCAGCACAAATGAACCAGCTGCTAGTTGATGAGAGAAACCCTGAATGGCTAACCGAAGGCTGGACAGTCCTGATCCTCAAGGACCCCAAGAAGGCACCGGTCCCATCCAACTACCAGCCAATAGTACCACATGGAAGATCATGTCAGGCATCACAGCGGCTAAGTTGAACAGGCACATCGGTCAATTTATGAGTGGGGCACAGAAAGGGATTGGCAACAATACCAGAGGCGCAAAACACCAGCAGGTAGACCAAGCAGTCACCAGAGACTGCAAGACTAGGCTGACCAACCTGTGCACTGCCTGGATTGATTACAAGAAGGCCTATGACTCAATGCCCCACACCTGGATCCTGGAATGCCTCGACCTATACAAGATCAACAGGGCACTAAGAACCTTCATCAGGAACTCATTGGGGATGTGCCTTACAACACTAGAGGCCAACTTCAAGCCCATAGCATAAGTCACCATCAAGTCGGGGATCTACCAAGGAGATGTTCTGTGAGATGTTCTGTCCCCACTACTGTTCTGCATAGGCCTGAACCCCTTCAGTGAGATAATTAACAAGACTGGCTACGGATACCGACTACAGAATGGAGCAGTTGTCAGTCACCTCCTGTACATGCATGACATCAAGCTGTATACCAAGAGTGATTGAGACATCAATTCACTAATTTACACCACCAGGATATACAGCAATGACATCAGCATGTCGTTCGAGCTGGAGAAGTATATTCGGATGATAACAAAGAGAAAAAAGGTAGTCAGAACTGAGGAGACTGAACTACCAGAAGGCAAAATTACAAACATAGAATAGAATAGAATTCAATAGAATAGAATTCAACTTTATTGTCATTGCACATGCACAGGTACAGGGCAACAAAATGCAGTTTGCATCCATCCAGAAGTGCTTTAGTGATATAGATATATTACAATAAATATTAGCAATAATATAGATATGTAAATATATTACAGAAATGGGTCTATTATGGAATGTTACAATGTACACGGTATGAAGTATGTTGTGAATATTCTATAACTATAGGTATGTACAGGCTGTAGTGAGTACAAGCTATGTACAGGATATGAACAGGATATAAATATGAAAAACTATACAGAATATGAAATAAATAACTTTACAGAATCTGAGATATACAGCTATACAGAAATGGGAACTATGCAAGTTGTAAACAGTTGTAGGATTAAAGATTATCGAATGTACAGAATGATTATTTACACAGAGCTATACAGTAGTGCAGTTAAGATAAGTGAGGGTGTAGATAGTTTCTACAGAGGTGCTAGTGCTAGTGGTTGTGAGTGGTGGTTCAGTCCATGTTATTATTGTGTGTTTGAGGGTACAGTTGTCCATTGTGTGTGTGTGTAGGTGGTTGTGGGTGTGTGTATGTTCAGTCCATGAGTTTAACGTGGGTCAGATGTCAGGAGGCAGAGTTCAGGAGTCTGACAGCTGTGGGGAAGAAGCTGTTCCGGTACCTGGTGGTCTTAGTCCGGAGGCTCCTGTGGCGCCTCCCAGAGGGCAGGAGGGTGAAGAGTCCATGCGATGGGTGACTGGGGTCTTTGATGATTTTCCCAGCCCTTTTCAGACACCGCTTCCTGTAGATGTCTTTTATGGCAGGAAGTGGTGCTCCGGCGATGCGCTGGGCAGTTTTCACGACCCTCTGCAACGCCTTCCGGTCCGAGGCAGAGCAGTTCCCGTACCAGACTGTTATACAGTTGGTCAGGATGCTCTCGATGGTGCAGCGATAGAAGTTCACCAGGATGTCTGAGGACAGGTGGTTCTTCCTCAGAGTCCTCAAGAAGAAGAGGCGCTGGTGAGCCTTCTTGACCAGCTTGGAGCAGTTGGTCGTCCAGGTGAGATCCTCGGAGATGTGGACTCCCAGGAACTTGAAGCTGCTCACACGCTCCACAGCCGTCCCCTTAATGTGGATGGGTGGATGTGGGTCAGCATTCCTCCTGTAGTCCACGATGAGCTCCTTGGTCTTCTCGGTGTTAAGCAGCAGGTTGTTTCTGTCGCACCACTCAGCCAGACGATCCACCTCCTCCCTGTAGGCGGCCTCATCGTTGTCACTGATGAGGCCAATCACCGTGGTGTCATCTGCAAACTTAATGATGGTGTTGGAACCATCAGCAGGTCTGCAGTTGTGGGTGAAGAGGGAGTAGAGGAAAGGGCTCATCACACAGCCTTGTGGTACACCGGTGTTCATTGTGATGGTAGATGAGCAGTGGTTATCCAGCCGGACATGTTGGGGGCGGTTGGTCAGGAAGTCCAGTAACCATTTGCAGATGAGGGAACTGATGCCCAGGTCTGTCAGTTTCCTGATGAGTTGTGAGGGGTGGATTGTATTGAATGCTGAACTGAAGTCTATAAACAGCATTCTGGCGTAGGCGTTGTTGTTGTCCAGGTGTGAGAGGACAGAGTGCAGTGCGATGGAGACTGCATCCTCTGTGCTCCTGTTCTGGCGGTATGCAAATTGGTGGGGGTCCAGGGTGGGGGTGAGACAGGATTTGAAGTGTGCTAGGACCAGCTGCTCTAAGCACTTAGTGATGATGGGGGTGAGTGCTACTGGGCGGTAGTCATTGAGGCAAGATGGGTTGGAGTTTTTGGGTATCGGGACGATGGAGGTGGATTTGAAGCAGGCCGGTACCACAGCGTGGGCCAAGGACAGATTGAATATGTCTGTGAGCACTCCTGCAAGCTCCCCAGAACACGCTCTGAGAACACGCCCGGGGATGCCATCAGGACCTGCAGCCTTGTGGACATTGATCCTGCTCAGCACCGCTCCTACATCGGTAGGGGAGAGAGTCAGAGGTTGGTGGTCTGGCGTCACGTCTGCTTTGGTTGTGGTTGTGGGGTTCCCTCGCTCAGTACCTGGGGATCCCACAGGCAAATGGGAACCATGCTGGCTGTTAGGAAAGATGCAACCACCAAATACCTGCAGAGGGTCAGGCAAATCCTGAGGAGACAGCTGAACGGTAAGAACAAGATCTGGGCTATCAACACCTACGACTTCCCAGTAATCGGGTACCTGCTGGGATAGTAAGCTGGCCAAAGGAGGAGATAGAAGCCACTGACATCAAGACAAGGAAGCTCCTGACCATGTATGGAGGGTTTTACCATAAATCCAGCACCCTGAGGCTGTATGCTAAGCAGAAGGAGGGAGCACCACCATCCAGGACGAGAAAACAAACATTCAGAAATACATCAGAAAGATGGCCCCCAACTACCCAAGTGCTGAGAGAATACCTCAGGCAGCAGAAACCCAAGAAAGAGGAGGAATTATCATGGAAGGACAGGCCCCTGCGCGGTATGTACCACCGGCAGATAGAGGTGGCTGACATCCACAAATCCTACCAGCATCTGGACAAAGCTGGACTGAAAGACAGCAGAGAGGCACTAATCATAGCAGCACAGGAACAAGCTCTGAGCACAAGATCCACAGTGGCTGGGGTCTGTCACACCAGGCAAGAACCCAGGTGCAGGCTGTGCCAAGATGCCTCTGAAACAATCCAGCACATAAAAGCAGGGGAAAGATGTTAGCAGGCAGGGCATACATGGAACGCCATAACAAAGTGGCTGGCATAGTATACAGAAACATCTTTGGAAGTCCCGAGGTCAAAATGGGAGATGCCCCCAAGGGTGGTGGAGAATGACCGAGCTAAGATCCTGTGGGACTTCCAGATACAGACGGACAAAATGGTGGTGACTAACCAACCGGACATAGTGGTGGTAGATAAACAGAAGAAGACGGCCGTAGTGATCGATGTAGCGGTTCCGAATGACAGCAATATCAGGAAGAAGGAACACGAGAAGCTGGAGAAATACCAAGGGCTCAGAGAAGAGCTCGAGAGGATGTGGAGGGTGAAGGTAACGGTGGTCCCCGTGGTAATCGGAGCACTAGGTGCGGTGACTCCCAAGCTAGGCGAGTGGCTCCAGCAGATCCCGGGAATAACATCGGAGATCTCTGTCCAGAAGAGCGCAGTCCTGGGAACAGCTAAGATACTGCGCAGGACCCTCAAGCTCTCAGGCCTCTGGTAGAGGACCCGAGCTTGAAGGATAAACCGCCCGCAGGGGCGTGCTGGGTGTTATATGTGTGTGTATATATATATATATATATATATATATATATATATATATATATATTAGGGGTGCAACGATACACAAAATTCACGGTTCGGTTCGATACTTTGGTGTCACGGTTCGATATTTTTTCAATATAAAAAAAATGTTCATGCCTTTTTAATTTGTCATTTATTAAAATTATAAATATATATTTTAACTCAAAAGTACAGTTTTTAAATTCAACCCTAACCCTTGTGCGTGTTTTTTATTTTGACAGCGAATGCGCACCTGCGGACCACTTATGTGCAGCCCTGGTTATTTAGCTCATCATATTGCACCCACAGAAATTCTTTTGTCCATGACACCATAAAGCTGCACTTTCTTTTTGCCTTATAGTCTGATTTGTCATAACTTCTCCGTTTTGTGGTAAGCTTTTCTTTGGCTGTCACTTCTTCACCCTGACCTGTCTTATTTGGCTCAGCAGAACTAAAATATATATCGTGCTGCTTTTACACACGCACTCACATAAGCTCAGCGATTCTCTGCGCGATCAACCTCTCACATGTTTAAGCTGCGGGAGATTTCACTTGTCATGTTTGCATAGTAAGCTAACGATTAATAAGACGATATCAGAGGAATTGGTGCGCAAATTATCATCACTCACAGATCAGTGCTGTCGCTCTCTATACACAGTTCGCACGATTGCAAAGTGAAAGCAAAAACACAAGCGCAAATTCAAACGCGATTACAATATGTCACATATTGACAGTGGCTCACCAATGCCAATGACATAATTACCCAGCTACATTTCTGAAAGAATGCAAAAGCATTGACATATATTTTTCCTTCCTACAATAGCCCGACGGGCAGGGAAGAGATAGATTTTGGTAGCCCGACTGAAAAAATCGCTAGCCCCAGGACGTCGGGCTAGCGATATTGCAAGCCCTGTATCTGATTGAGAAATCACTCATCTTTGGAAAAGAGAGTTTATTACAGAGAAATGTCTCTTTCCAAAATAAAAGCTATATTATCCGCTTCTTCTGGGCTATATTCTCAGCAGTATAAGGAGAATCATGTACTAACAGCTGTCTAAATGACTCGGCTAAAGTTAGTAGCATGCTTGTTGTTTTTGTCTTTGCACTAGGATGATGTCGGCGTAAATGTGCAGTCATATTCGTTGTGTTCCCACTAGTGCTTTCAGGTTGATCTCGTTGAAATGACCTTAACGCCACAACACGGCAAATCTCCGTTAACGAGCTACCGCCGATCGCCCCGTGCATGGGGCTAGACGGCCAACACGTTAACGAGCTAACTGCGCTAACACACTAGTTCCCACCCATGTAATTGAGCATTGCATGGCACATCCAACATACTGTTTTGCTTTAGTCCATGACTCGCTTACCTTCAGGGTCATACGTCACATGAAAACCAAAATAATTCCAAACGCCAGATCTGAATGTTGCAAGGAGAGCTTAACTTCTGTCTTGCTAGCTTGCCCTGCGCTCTTCCTTCTGACTATGCTGTCTGTGTTGAGCGCTCAGTGGAACTGCGCTCGACAGTGCAGCCTAGGCGGAGTAGTCGAACGCAGATTCACTGAGCGCTCAACACAGACAGCATCGTCAGAAGGAAAGTTGATAAAATAAATTACAAATGTTGTATTGTTCGATACATATGCGTACCGAACCGAAAGCACTGTATCGAACGGTTCAATATCGATACGAATATCGTTGCACCCCTAATATATATATATGTGTGTATATATATATATATATATATATATATATATATGTGTGTGTGTGTGTGTGTGTATATATATATATATATATATATATATATGTATATATAGTGTGTTTGCCTGTGCTGGTTGTCACACCGTCTGCGTTCCATGGTATTCTCTTCATTTGTCCTGTGGCTCTCTGCTCTTCGTCCTGCTTTATTATCATTTCAGGTCTCTTTATTAGTGTTCCCAGTTTAGGTTTTTAGTAGTTTGTTGTACCTCATTTCCTGTTTTCCACTTTGTAAATAAACCCCCAACTGCATCTGGCCATTTCCTACATATTGTATCGTTTTTCTACAAACACCACACGGCTTGCCCGGAAGATGTGACAATGTCAGTTTATAAAAATATTCAAACTGAATACAGGCCGCTGCTGGACATAGACCTGTAACATCTGTTTGACTTGCTTTCACTTGGATCCAGTCATAAACACTGAAGCCCAGAGCTAGAATATAATTTTTTTTTCTGCTAACTAGTGATATACCAGCCGACTAATGGCTCAGAAAGCTAAAATAAGTGAATCTTTTCTATCTTTAATCCCCCTGAAATCAGATATTATTTCAGCAGCTCTGAGTTCATTCATCATTATTGTCCAGTGATGATTCCTGCTCCGTTTGGGATCAGTCAGCAGATTTTTCCTTCGTCTGGGCATAGACAGTCGTACCTGAAAGTAGCAGGTAGCAAACGGAGATCATTTTTCCCAGCTGGACCTTCACTGAGCTGAACTCATTCAAAATGTCCTGGAGTCAGATTAAAAACGGGAAACAGTCCAAATGTGTGTCTTCACTCTGACTCTGGATCAGCCAAACAAAGATTCTCATTTAAAGTCTGCAGGTCTCAACCTGGTGTCTATTGTCTTGTGTAGTCTGGGAGATGAGTGAATGTCGTGGGTTTGGGTGGGCTGCCTCGGACTCTATAGGGCTGGGCGGTGCTGCTGCTGTGGGCCCCGGTCCGGATGGACCTGGGGCCTCTTGCCCTGGTGGGTTCCAAAGTGTGGGGGTGCCTACTGGGGTCAGCGGAGGAGCTGGCCCCAAGGGAGGGGCCTCTTGCCCCTCCTCATCTCCAGCTGCCTCCTTCTTCCCGCTCCACCACACTCACCCACACATGCAGGGCCTTCGGGTGCAGGTGCGTCACCAGGGTGCAGGCGACGCATCCCCCCCCTCCCTCCTTTGTCCCCCCACCACTCCCCCTGCCAGTGGCTGATGCCCTCAGACATGGGTGCATTGGTGGTTCTTGGTGTCCGGGACTGGGCGCTCAGGTATGCACTGGCTCACTCTCAGTGGCTGCTTGTCAGGGCCTGGCGCCTGGGGCTCGGTCGGGCCCCTTCGGGGGGGTGAGGTGCCCACAGCCTCTGGGCTTGGGGCTCGGTCCACTCTGGCACAGCTGGTTGCCGACGGAGCTCACGGGCAGATCACTGCAACCCCCTCTGGCTTCTGCTAAGTGGCTGTTACCCCTTGTCTGGGGATCGCCTCAGCTCTTTCCAGGAGGGTGGCACGGTTGCCCCTCCATTGGTTTTCCTTGGACTCTTGCGCTCTGGGGGTCTCTGGATGTCTGGAGCCTGGATCTCCTCCATACCTGCTTCATGCCCTGGGAGAAGGTGCTATGGCTCCCCACACCCTCTAGCAGATCGGTACATGAAGGAACCTTTTGAATACAAGCGCACTTGGCCTTTAGACAATAATTCTGATGGCAAAAGAACCAAACGGGACAGGCAGGCAAAAAAGTCTGCAGGTCTGAGAGAGACTGAATCAGTGTGTAATGTCAAACACAGTAAGAGGAGCTGAAGCAAATATGTGAAGAGCAGCTGTTCATCAGATTATGATGTCACTCTGCATTATAAACACAGACTGAATGTATATGAAGACAAAGTTAATTTTCTGCTTCATAATAACACATTTTATATTATCTATAACCACACACTGATTCTGTGTGGACTCTCAGACTCAGTGTGAAGTTGTGGCCTCAGCTCTGAAGTCCAACCCATCCCATTTGACAGAGCTGGACATGAATGGAAACGACCTGCAGGACTCAGCAGTGAAGCTACTATGTGCTTGACTGGAAAGTCCAAATTATTGACTGGAGACTCTGAGGTCACTGACTGCAGCTGTTGTTGTTTTGCTATATTTCAGATCTTTAATTGGTGTTTGAAACTTTCTTTAGTTCATAAATGTTCGGCCTATGTCTGAAGACAAATGGGAAGGAGTGTGAGTGCTTTCAGAAATGTTGTGTGTTTCCAAATGACTGAACAACAGTTTTTTCCTTTTGGCTCCAAATAGAAGTGAAAGACTTGAGCAGGGTTCATTTAAAGGCTGACAGAAGTGGAGTGGTGACATGGAAATGTTTGACAGGACAATTTTTTAGCCTCCACAGGTTCATGTTGTGCTCCATCAGTCAGTGAAGATATTTTACTGTTGTCTAACTAACATTCATACACACATTTATACTCCGATGGATGCATCCGAGAGAAACCTGGTGTTAGTATCTTGCCCAAGGATATTTGGCATGCAGACTGGAGCAGACTAGGATCAAACCACCAACCTTCCGGTAAGGAGGTTACCTGCTCAACTACCTGAGCTACAGCCACCCCACACTGGTGAGGTGTGTGTTAAAGCAGAGGAACACAGAGCAGCCTGACACAGGCCCAAACATGAGAAAAAAGGATTCAGGCTCTGTGAGAGGATTTCAAACAGAAGCTGGAGAAGAGAAAGGACTTTGTTGACATTTCTACAGAAAGAAAGCAGCTGAGATCAGTCCAAATGTTTTCATGGAGCCCAGTCTAACATTCATTTATACACTTGTGTACAGAAGTGAATGGGAAAATGAATCCATAGTTTCAAACGTAGAAATAGTTCTCCTTTCATTTACAGAATTTAATACAGTTCATGAGGAAATGAGAAATGTTCAAAACAGCAGCTGAGAAGAAATCTGCTTCACAAAATTGTGAAAAATTCCAATACTTTGTGATACACTTGAACACAGCATGAGCAGTTCACTTCCTAACCCTACAGAGACTTTCAGTCTGGACTTTTCTTTTTTTCTATTGGCTGTCAGTGAGATTTCAGAGCAATCAGAGACTGTGGGTCTGTGTATGAAGTATAATTCATGTGCAGCTGTTAAAGGCAGGCAGAGTGCTCAGAGAATGTGCTGAACAGCTGGCAGATGTTCTCACCGACATCTTCAACATCTCTCTGAGCAGTGCC